>NW_024067598.1:0-240780 GCF_015533775.1 Penicillium roqueforti
AAAACATACAACAGTGAGGATTCGCTGGTGGTCACCCACCCAACTACTAACTCACCGGCGTGTGGCTTAAGTACGGCTGAGCGGACGGGAAGCCCTGTTTTCCACACCCTATGGTCGTATGTATGAGCTTACCAGTAGAAGAGGATTGTAAAGTCATAGGGTAGTTATAGAGCAGTAGGTAGAACCCTCTGCATTGTCATACTTAAAGATGATTCGCATTTTTACAGCTCTAGCACTTCATCTATCTTTTTACTATATTGGAATTAAGGTAGCTTATGACTTGAATCCGTCACCTGTTTGGGCAGCATTCAGCAGCATTCAGCAGCAAGTAGTAGAAGACCTAGCATCTCAACAAAATAGCAAAACTTGGGTCCCATATCATCACGGCATATGCATATTCAAGGCCAGCGGGTAAATTCTACAAAGACGAAAGTCTTTGGCATTAAAAATTACTACGCTAAACCACATAACTAAGTAAGGAAATTAAAATCTGACATGCCGAGGACTATATCAAATGAAACTTCCTTGAGGATATATGTACAGAGATCAGATGAATTGGTGGGGTGATCTGGGAATAGCATCGTTTTTTAAAATTGTGGACAAAGCAGAGTTATTGGTTATAGATCAATCAGACGAGTTGGCATATTTGTAAATAGATCATTGGTGTATGGTAGAAATATATATCAGAACAACAAACCATGCAAACATGGATACATGCAGTAATGGTCTAGATATCAAGTCTATCACCTCAACCACCAATATGCCTACCACGAATATTCTAAGGTTGGCTTGATTTTTCAGCCATTCGTTGAAACAATGCCGATGGTTCCAGGAATGTCTCTGCCCGGTAGCACTTTACACGCCCGTCATCGTCCCTCCGAATGGAGAAGACAGCAAAGCCTGGAATAGTGATTTGGTCGGTGTCTAGGCTGTCTCCTTTGACGAGATATCGGATGGTTGCGGCTTGATAGATACGAGGGGCGACATAGTCAAAGTAGCGGATCTCGTGGGTCATCATGTCCAGTTGGCCGAGGACGGCTTTGAACATCTGCCGCACTTCGCTGCCCTTGATCACAGGGTTATTTGCATATTGCATTTCCACATCGTCGGTCATGAATTCATCAAGCCACTGATCGGTGTTGAGAGTAGCGCTCGCTCGGTGGAACTAAATATCGCTGTAAATTAGTTGTGCTGCGATTTGCTAGAAGAAATAGCCTTACCGCTTCGAGCCATTTCAATACAGCGTCATCATCAAGATCAGGACCAACCGACATTGTGAAAGTGAAACAGGGAAGATTTAGGGTATGAGGACTTTGAGAATGCAAAGCAAAATGAGCTTTGAAACCCCGCTAAATATCTATCTACACTTGGCCCCCAAAGACTGCTTATAAATTCAAGATCGACTAACATGGAAGAGTTCTGATTCACGGCCTATCCCCAAAAGGTTAGACTGTGCTATCTATTTTCTCCAATCACAGATCTATATTCATTTCCGTCTTAATATTGATTGGTCTCTGCAGCTTTGATCATCGACACTGCAGTCTCCTACCGCCCGCAGGATCTCGCTCGGGCCGTACCTGGTTACTGGCCGTACATAGGTCATATAGCACATAGTCCGTTCGGTTAATTTGATATGCGCCCTCAAGAACTTTAGATCCGTAACGTAAATTCTCCTAGGGTGAGTGTGGGTGAATAGGACGAGAGAGTGAGAACGGCGAGAACTGGACGGCTCAGGCTAGTACTGCCCCTGAATTTCCTGAAAAAGACACAACTAATACTGCAGCATAAGCGGCTGTAGCACCATATATTTCCATTCTCCTAGCATTAGTCAATAACGCAATACTGAGAGCAAAGACAAACGTATACGCAATAACCAAACCCAACTTTGTAGTTGGGTCATTGAAAATATAAAGACTCTAGGTCGGCCATATATGTTACAAGAATCGGACTCAAAAAGTGCTTTTTCCACTAATCGCGGGGTGCGCATCTTCGAAATACCTTGTCAACTCGCAGAGCATTCCACCAACGCGGTTGGGGATTACGGGGCAAAAAGAAACTTCATGAAAGAAAAATATGCCATTAGCTTAGGATTACCAATAAGCCAGAATGCCACTTGCGAAATCACCATCGGCAGTGGGAACCAAGTGACGACTACGGGAACTGCAACTGTGCCATTCCGGCTCAGCAGCGAAAACGAGGTGCACAACCTTGAATTCCAGCTTCTCCCCAACTGCATCCACGATGTGATCATTGGGAAGCCATTTTTGAAGCTCACTCGGACGTTCTCAAACGTTGTCAATTTCTATCGTCGTGTGAAAAAAAGATTCGCCAAAGGTATCTCGCAGTTCCATCTGTTATACCTTGGGGCATCTACCCCAATGTTTGAGGGGTCGATTAATGGTCAGGTACAGAGTGCTCTGGCTGATTCTAGCTCAAAGGTATTGATTATGGACAAGGCTTACGCACGAAGTATTGGGGTGCACATTCACACTAGACATGAGTATCAGACAAGACTGAAATTTGCTGATAATTCGGTCACTGAGACGGCCGGTATGGCCTATGATGTTGAATGGCGTTTTGGCCATGATGATGAATTTACCTCACCTTACCCTCTTGACTTTCATATTCTGAAGAATGCACCTGCGAATGTCGTCCTAAGCGACAGCTTCCTGTTTGACACCAAAGCTTTCCCACAGTATTGTCATTACTTGATAGACGATGATGACGACTGCGAAGATGAAGATGTGCTGATCTATTTTTTTTTGCCATTGATATTGATAAGAGAAAGAACCGAACGCAAGGTACGATGTCCACTGTCCACAATAACAGATTTTCCTATCTGACTATTCTCTCCTAGTGAATGTAACCTCCTCTTCTCTAGCCGATTTACGGTATCTGGAACTTGGTCGCCACGGCGAAGAGGCAGACCGTATCTCTACACTTCCAGGAGCCAAGGGGACGGCTGCGCAAACCATCGAGGACGAGCAATGCGCTGAATGGGACCGGAAATTCGCGGCTGTGCGGGCAAAAGATCAGCTGCAGAAACTACAACTGCTTTTTGCAGTTGCTTGATGCAATCGACTACGTCCTCACATTTAAGCACCTCCAGACTTCAAGGACCTAGACCAAGCGAAGCACATAGGAGTTTTCTAAAATTCTCGACTTGGTTGAGGCGCGGCAATTCAGCTGGAAGGGGGGGTAGGGCGGTCGCCCGAGGGTGATCGATCCTCTTCTCACCCCATCATTGTGCACTCATCCTTCTCATCCATCCTCACCCCTCACCACCTACGAAGTTGTACTTCATTACTCTATGTTCCCCTCTGTTGTCGTATCAAGCACATACGACCATAGGGTGTGGAAAACAGGGCTTCCCGTCCGCTCAGCCGTACTTAAGCCACACGCCGGTGAGTTAGTAGTTGGGTGGGTGACCACCAGCGAATCCTCACTGTTGCATGTTCTTTTTTTTTTTTTTTTGTTCTTAGCTTCTCCTTCTTTTGGGGGGTTTTCTATTTATTTTCTATTTTTGTGAATCACCGAGCTAACCCAGCGCAGCGTCTCCGCGAGATCACAGACCCAACCACCTCCCCCTCTGCTATTAAGGAAGAGAATCCATACCACCATCTTCGCATCACAGTTACCAGTGGTGGATGCCATGGTTTCCAATATATGATGTCCCTAGAGGGGGCTTCCAAAATTGACCCGGAAGAGGATACTGTGTTTGAAGCAGAAGCAGACGAAGCCACAACACAGTCACCTGGCGAGGCCAAGATCGTTATGGATGAGCCCTCACTCGAGCTGTTGCACGGCAGCACCGTGGACTATACTACCGAATTGATTGGGAGCCAGTTCAAGATTGTGGACAACCCCCGTGCAACAAGTAACTGCGGTTGCGGGACAAGTTTCGATGTCAGTGATTGATTGAGCAATTTGTCCCTTGGAGGGATAGGAGAGATAGTAACTATTTACTATATTTTGCCCTTTCTTCTCTTGTTTTATGTACATTATACTGCATTTTGCATTTTGTATACTGGAAAGATAGATAATCACATTCTATACCCCCCTTCTCTTGAATCGGTCAAGATATTAACATCGATTTACGGTAAGGAGTCACGCAATGCCTTTTAGCAGGTCAACAAAAGCCTTCATAGTATTTTGTACGGGAGAGAAAGCGAGGTTATCCACACGGAGGCACAGAAGTTGCGTGGATATGGATCCAGTTTAGTCAATGTATAATTGCTGGCTTGCTTGCCTAGCTTGAGTCGGAGACATGGATTCCGGCACTTGAATGGAAATGACAAGAATAAGAAAGAGAATATACAGCATTCTTTATGAATCTTCTGGCATTGCTTTGCGCTTATTACCTCATGAATCAGGCCAGAAAACAGAACATCCCAAACCTCATCTACTTGCACTAAGCCCATTTTGATTTCCCTCATTCTGCTCATTGTAGTGGGAGGCACTGTATATCAGGTAGGCGTATGCAAATGCAATCATCTCACAATAAGAGATATCATTAATATTATATCAAAAATCACTGAAGAAAATCCTTCTGACCCTTCAATGCCTTCGCTAAGACTTCCGGATACCATTGCCGCCCGGTAAACCCAATTCTGGCGTCCTAGGATATCTTGTGTTCCAGGGACAATCTTAGTGCTCCTGGAAATGGCATTGGTATTCCTGGACATCTGGAGACGGCTCGGTGCCCCCTTGGACTAGCCCTGGCATACAATTCGTAGATACATCCGAGCGAAGATCTAAAGTCCCTCGGAGATTACCTTTTCGGGAAAGTACGGAACCTTCTAGATTCGGAACCACAGCCTTGTTCTATCATACACAGCGATCATTGACTCGGGATAAAGAAGGAAGGAGCTCGACTCCATATTAGATATAGAAGCACAATTTAATACTTGCACAATGCATATGTGGCTGGTATATATATCTCACGACCGTTCCAAGGTTCCCATTCGATTATTCTAGCCAGTTTGTCGGACAGGAGTTAAGCGCGACATCTCCTAGGGGCATTTCAATTCATCACCATTACCCGCTATGGAGCGCTCGGAAATTACACCGAGCGAATAGCAGAGGTCGGGGTCTTCAGACACGTCTTTCGATGAAACAAGCTCGCCCTTACCATCGTCTGCGAGCTCCTTCTCAGATATTACCTACGGCGCAGACTTGAAACCATCGGAAGTGTTGAAGTCACAGGTCGTATTCGTGCCCGGTCTGTTTTCCTCTATCATGGCAGTTGAGCCAGTGGTAAACCCAAACTACCACAAAGTAAATCCAGAAGCAGATGCTTGGATTGCAGAGTATGCTTAGCCATGCTCCCCGATGTAATGATATCAAAACTGATACGAGACTAAGAATAATCCAGGCCGATAAAAAATGGGCTTCCAGGAACACCAGGGTAGATCTGGCCTACCTAGCCTCCATTTGGGCACCAACTTGTGATCAAGAGGCACTTAGGATGATGATTGACTGGAACCATTGGGTAGGTCTGACCGTATCTTATATACAGTATTAGAGCAAAATGTTGATTGGTGACGAATAGGTCTTTCTTTTTGATGATCGTATGGTAGTTCCTTTACTATTCAAATACCAGCGTGCTGACCCTGTTTATCAATACAGAGTTCGATGAAGGTCATCTCAGTCGAGATCCAGAAGCAGCCCAAGAAGAGATCAACCGAACTCTGGAAATCATGGAGGACACACAGCCCCCCGTGCGATGGGATGATAACCCTATTCGATTTATCTTCTAGACCACATGGGATCGTTTGAAGCACAAAAGCGGTGTGGCAGAGGTATGCTTGGTCTAAAGTCATGGAATTGGGGCTGTTGACAGAGCGGCTCAAAAGTCAGATCTTTTTACTAACATTAGGGCAGACCAGCAACAACGATGGAAATATATGCATCGACATTTTTTTGATGGATTGTTGAAGCAGGTCAAAGTAATGCATAGTCATCAGGCTCTTGGGCGCGATGTCCAAGAGTACATGGATATGCGCAGAGGGACGATCGGCGCATACTCAGCTATTGCCCTTACTGAGTGAGTCCCTCTCCATACCACTTCATCCTCCCAGCAGACTACTAGTGGGCACTGTATTGACTAGGTCCAGGTACGCCATTGGAATCAATCTTCCACCGGAGGTTATGTATGGGCAATTCTTCTCTTGAGGAGTGTATGTGCATCTCAGCAGATCTGGTTCTCCTGTAGGTGCAAGATAGCTCCAATGGAACACTAGATTCAGATGGCTAATATTTTACAGAGTCAATGTTATTCTATCATACAAAAAAAATCTGGTAGGTTGGCCAAGCAGCACATGTCCAAGACTGTCGAAGCTGAGACATTCTTCAGGCATTGGGAGTTGATCATAATTTGATCTTTCTTCTCAGAGCTCAGGGTCTTTCGATGCAAGAAGCAGTAGATAGAATAGGTGAGATGTTGAACAAGTGCTACTGCCGGTGGTACAGTGCATTGCAGAAGATGGAAATATGGGGAGAGCACATCGACAAACAGGTACTCGCTTTCAGTAGATAGTTCCGCTTCCCTCCTCTTCTCTACTTCCTCCTCTCGTCCACTTTATCTTAGTCGAATCGACACTGGTTGTTTTCCTCATTGCAGATACAACGTAGATCGATCGCCATTACTTAGGCATAGATCGCATACATACGCCCCTCTGGATTTAGTTTGAACTCTCCAACACAGCTTTGAAAAAGAGTGATCTTGACTTTCCTAGATACTGGGGGTGACTACCGGAATTATTACTTATGATTATCGCAGAGCCGAATAGCTCCGTAGGTGGGACTCCGAAAGGTAGAGGCCGAAAGATTTTCAAATTGAATACTCGACTCAAGAATATCTGGGAATTCGATCTCACTCGACTCCTACCCAGGATTTACTAAGCTTCCACAATTCTTCTTCCTTTGCCTGGTCAAATGCCCAACTGCTATATCCATATTCGAGCGCATCTCCACCCGGTGGTGTCGGATGAATTGCCACCGATGCGCCTTCCAAATACAAGCCGCCTCTGCCTTCCAGCTCACTCGAAACAGCACCGTATATGCTGGTTGCGCAGGCCTGTCCGAGACTGGATAAGTATGCCATTGCGCGCTTGTCTTCCAAGACAGACTTCATTTCCTCCTGAGAATATTTCTGGAGGTTGGGGCTCATAAAAGCCCCAGGGTGGACGCTGAAGCCGTGAAGGCCTTGGGCGCCATACAAGCGCTCGATTTGGGTGGTCATGTAGATATTGGCGGTCTTACTAGATCCGTAAGCAAGCCAGCCCTTGTAGTTTCCTTCCCAGTTAACGTTGTCCAGAGGAATGGGGCTGTAGCGATGGGCTGCCGAGGAAACGCTGACCACACGAGAGGCGAATTCAGGCGAGGAACGTGCGGTTTGCAAAAGGGTGTCTTTCAGCAGATAGAAGAGGAGGAAGTGCGACAAGTGATTGGTTCCAAACTGAAGCTCAAAGCCATCTTTAGTGCGGCTTTCGGGGGTATTCATCACCTTTGTTCAATTAGCGAGGTCGCGCTTTTGTGTCGGTATTAATGAACTCACAGCCGCATTGTTAATAATGACATTAAGCTTAGAGCTCTGATTGAGAAATTCCTTGGCACAGGCCCGAATACTGGAGAGGTCTGTCTGATCCATGAAAAGAAGCTCCACACGCCCGGTATCGAGCAATGAGCCCAAAGCCTCCTTTGCCTTTTCGATGTTTCGGGCTGTGCCAAAGATAGTCGCTCCAGTAGATGCCAAGACACGTACAGTCTCAACACCGATCCCAGATGAAACGCCGGTGATCAGGACAACCTTGTCTGCCCACTGGCCAAGAAGACCTTCATCCTCGATAATTTGACTTCCGGTTACACGCGAGTCGCTTGGGCCGTCGAGAACCTCCCACCGATTGTGCTCGGCATACCGACCGGAGAGTTGAAAAGGGACTTGGGAAACCATCGACATGTTAGACGTGATGACAATCGTGAAACGTACGGTTGGAGCATAAAAAATCCGAGGCTGGTTTACTAACGAAACCGAGATAGCAAGCAAGACTTCACCATCGTGTGCGGCGACCGACTGCTTATTTCAAACAAAGCATGGCGGGGTTCAGGCGATGTCCAACCGGATTGAAATCGGCATAAGTTGTCGGGCCTTGCTAATTAGGGAATAGACCATCTACTGGGGGGTACATTGGAGGTGGATACGCCGTAGGATCGTGGTTGCTATTACTACTGCACACTAGCACTGGCGAAACAAACATCTATTCCCGCGCATATCTAATGTTCGGAATTGCACCACAATGCCTTGGGCTACGATATCCATAGTAATTGTAAGTTTCTCGCAACTTCCCACTCCATCTATTGATACCAATTTTATATTGCTTCTCAATATGGCGCCAGGCAGCCAATGGCCCCCGCTGTCAGGGGCTTGAGACAATTCTGCACCTAACACTAACAAGCGCATACTCGACTCCAAGTATGATGTATGCCAGTTACTGAACCATATCAGTAACTCTCTCAAAGTCCTCAGGCCGGTGTTGGAATACCTGAAATCTGTTCAGGGACTCATCCCCGATCTCATCAAGAACCCGGTGGGCTAGGATAGCAGCAATCAACAATTCGGCCTGATCAACCAGCGAGCTCCATGACCTGCAATTTCACTCAGGAGCCGTGCGTGAAACGATTCGTCGCCTATACACTCCCCCGGCACCTGCTGTAAGCAATACAGAAATTCAGACGATTGGATACCATTGATTGTTTACACATACGGTTACTCCGACATAAGTCATATTTTATAAGCACATTATCCACTCTATTCCGCTTTTGCTCTTATCTTAGCTCTGTGGTGCACAGATTCGGACCCGCTAGGTGTAGATTTCATGGTGCAGGGATCAATTTTGTGAATCACGTCTTTGAGATCAGACCAAAAGGCCCGAGAACGTCGACTCTTTCCTTTTCGAGACAATTTGGACAGGTATGACAAAAACAACCTTGTCTAGCGTCGTGGTCCGGCGTCGGGTTAGGCTTTGAGCGGCAGGCGGTAGCATTAAGCATAATGGAGTCCGCTGATCTGGTGCGATCGAGACTTCAAATTGAATTTGAAAGCCTCTTCCGGTGGGCCGAAAGTGATCCTGCGCTTTGTGTTGTCTCAATGATGCCACGCCGTCTCGTATAGACTGCATAGTGATTAATTAATGGCAACCAATGCGAGCTCTTTGGTGAGACATGAGAATTTCATGAGAATTTATCTTTTCTGTTCCCTTGTGAGCCACAGTCGGGGCGCCGCCGAACCTTGGGTGGATTGGAGACAACGGTCTGTGTATGGCACACATTTTACCCCCACCAGACGGGATCGTCCAGGATTGCCGTACGGCTGAACTATGACTTTCAAGGCTAATCATTGTCATGTGGGTCAGGACTCGAGAAGTTATTTGATCCGGTAAGCCGGTCCGTATACTCCGAAACACCCCTCAGTAAGTGCAGTATGGGCTTGCTAGATCCTGTAAAGCATTTATCTTCTAGGCTATTAGATGGCTGATATCTACCATCCTAAGCAACCTTATGAAGTTCTTATGCTTCTGTCGAGATAGCACCTTAGTGAGTCTATCGGTAACCATACTCGCTTAGCAACCCATTTTACCTTAATGCGTCCCTCTCTAACCTCTTATCTCAGCTAGTAGCGATAAATATCCATATATCGAAGCTTCGTTTTATATGCTATACCCTCACTTTTTAATAGGTTTATAGTCCTCTCGTCATTATATATAACTAATAGTAAAGGTATATGAGGGGATAAAGCTATGGTATTAAGTGTTACGATCTGGCGGCTAGGAGCCGTCAGTGTGACGATCTGGGAAGGGTCGTACTTACCAGACAGGCAGGAACGACCACGCCCTCGCCCTCGCACCTTCCCAGAATGACAAACGAGATTAAGCGAGACAATTGCGAGTTTTGCATCGAATACAAACTCAAAAGCTAGTAGAAGATGGTTGCTACTTTTCTATTCTATAACCTTTATATTCAAAAGCCGTATGGTAGGAGCTAAGGTCTCTACGAAGCTCTATAGTTTAGAGCTAATGATATTTCTACTTAAGGGGGACCTATCCGAAGGGAAAGTCTTTCAAAGACTTTATGCTCTTCCTGGTAGTTTTCGATGTGGCAACCATAGGTGAGGATACGTGGCGGATGACGACCGCGTGCTTCTCCCTAGAACAGGATCTCATTCCAGGAAGGGATATAACGAGCAATCAGGCGCTCTAGGTGAGCATATAAATTTCGGTGGCTGTGCGGGTGTAGATTATTGACATAAGAGGTGATGCGAACATCGGGTGTGTGATGAGGCGAGGAAGTAAATTCTACCTCACGTGGCAGCCACTGAAATCGATTGGACCAACAACTCTTCTGTTCATCCCTGTGACGCCTATCATGGCGCCGGGGCCTATTATGGCGCCTACGCGTTTGTTCAAGGGGATGGACCGGCAGCTCTTTCGCAGTCTGTCCGGTCAAATGCCAGGGGTCATCAAGAGATACCTGTCCGCCTTCGACCAACACCGGGGACCGGTCATAGACAAGGGGGAACTCGGATGGATCTACCAGAGGAGAGTCGTGACTGGCTTGCGTTCCTAATCGGGCTACCTCTGTCTGGATATCCTTTTGCGGCAGTGGCACATTAGCCTGGCATACAGCAGAAGAGCTGTCAAATACTAGCAAACGGCCGGTTTCTTGCCAGGTCTGCGCCTTGTCCCGTAGCTCTGCGATGCACCAATCCCAGGCTGGTGCACTGATAAGAGACTCTTCACTTGCTACTGCCTCTTGGTGCCATTGCGCGAGCCGAGGTTCATCCGGATCCAGCAGCGCTTGGTCCCACCCGGGCTGTTCCGTTATATGTTGCATAAGTCGGATCATGGTCATCTCGCGCTTTGTCAACCGGGGCGAATGGCGATATTCAATTAGCGCATGGGCAAAGCGGGTCGCGGTGGGGAGCTCATAGTCCAAGGGAATGGAGCCAAATCCAGGGACCTGGAGTGGACCATCGGTGTTGTTGAGACTTGACATTATTGAGCTTTCTGTTCTGTTGAAGGCAGGGCTCTCATAACTATATAAAGAGAGAAGAAGGCAAGAGAGGCAAACAAGTCTAGCCCTGACATTTCCCAATCGGGTTTTATCGCCGTGCGGGGTGACATGTGAGTGGACTAGACGACCTCGGGAATAATATACAGATACTAATCGCGATAGAGATATTACACAGTAAATCACAAAGCCACATTTCAAATCTAAGCTACCCAATCGCTCTGCAGCTTTCAAGGCTCCTCAATGAATCGGACTGCGTGCGGATACTCTGTATGGTCATCATATGGTTCCGGATTCTTGTTGGGCAAAATCCGCAAATGATTCCTACTGACCCTGCTCTGTTGTTCCATACTTTAAAGTGGTTTGCACCGCTGGTTGTTGCCAGTCGATGTCTTGGAATGAGACCAACTCATCCTCCAACACAACAGTTCGCTCCGCAATCACCGCACCGACGTAATATGCACGAAGTGAATTTTTCTTGTCTTGAGATTGTCCTGCCTGCGCTCTGCGTGACCATACAGTAGCGCTGTCTTGGCTTGGAGCAAGAAGATCCCCCGCTAGAACAGTTAGGCGGTTGTCGCGCGTTGATCAGGATGTTGGTCGCCCAGGAGCATACTGTGCCGTTGCTCGTCATCTGAGACCAAATTTTCGTAGATTATATTTATTATACCCCCGTCCAGTCGTTGCATCGGCCAGCTCTTGTAAATCTTCAGGCCTAGTGGTCGATCCTAGCTCGTTGTCCTTGAGTAGGAATCGGAATCATAATCGGTCTCGATGCTATAAATGAACTCCAAGAAAGTGCAGACAGGACCAGACTTTAGGATGCACTCAGTGCATAGTGTGTGAAGATCTCCATTGATAGAGACGTTGGCCAAGTAACCCTAATAAAAGTAAATCACTTCGTAGTTATACGTGAGCTAGGAGCCTACCACAACAATGCGGGAAAGGATCGGAAAGGATCCAATGAAACGTAAGCGAGGCTCTTATTTTGGCAGAGTTGAGAGAGATATATGTATGTTTTCGAGAATCAATGACGATCTACAATGAGCAAGACGTAAAGAGTAATAAAAGTGTGGATTCAGTATTGGATACTGGACTTCATGGCCCAATATATAACAAGTGTAAGGAGGGATAATATCGGCCGCAATCACAGCCAAATTATCCCGTATCGAAAAACAGAAGTCTCGCTTCTAAGGTTCAATGGTCTTTGTTAGTACGTTACAGCAAGGCTTGGTTAGTACTTCGGCGACAATCTGATATAAACCGTTGATATTGGTGGTGATACTAGATTCTTAACTAAATATTAGTTTTGTCATTTTCCCTTTATCTAGATATAGGATTCAAAGATTACCTGCCCTCCTATGGGTGACTAGCCAAATGCCTACCGACGATTGCCTCCTATAAGCCTGAGTACGTTCGGTATTTCAGAGGCCAATTTTCAAACCGCAAGCCGTGATTGTCGACCAAGCCACACTATCCACTGCCCGTAAGCTGACGGTCTTCAAGCGAAAGAAGCATGTGGAGGAAATCGTTCTAACAACGACAAAGAAATTTTGCGAAAGTGCGAATTAAAGCGCCAACGCACCGACGGACACATTGAGCCTCGATCATGGGGACAATCTAATGAAGCAGAGTCCAAAAGAGAAATACAGTCGGAAGAAGCGAGGATATAAAGCCCTACTGGAATCCTAAAAAAGATCAACTCTCCTCAGTGTGCCGATCCCGTCACTCGAAACGAGATGCAGTATACCGCCGTGGTTCGTGTCGGTAAGTGACGAGCTCCATAGCTCCCTAGATATCTAGAAGGATATGAATGGCGAGATATACTTGCAGGACACTAAAAAGGCTGAAATATTGGATATCGATGACTTGTGTATCAAAACTTCTGGTAACGCTAAAAGGAGAACAACAAATGCCTAATCCCACGCAGAGATGAAGACCGTCTTCATTAATCCTTCTCCATCTTCGAAAGTCCACCACGGCTACGCCGAATGCGTTCATCGAGAGTATCCTCCTGCACCCGTTTATTGACATCAGACATGAACCTGCCCCGGTCTGAACGCTGCCGATCATCAGCCTCCCGCTGCTCTTCTTCCTTGGCAGAGATCTCCGCGAGTCGCCGGCGTCGCTCTGATTCGATTTCTGTGGCATTGTATTGCATCTCTGCCAATTTACGACGGCGCTCTTCTTCAAGTTCCTTGGGATCGGGCTTGTTCGTTGGGGTACGGGTCGAGGGTGGCCCCATGGCGCCCCTGGCAGAGTCGCGCCGATTGTTGTATTCGCGTCGGGGGAAGTCACGACTCCGATCTTCGTCGGCGGCGGGGCGTTCTTTGCGATCGCTAGAAGGCCGAGGAGATCGAGAGTTCCGGGATGGTGAGCGGTCTCGTCCACCTCTGTCTTCGCGATCTTGGTGTCGGCTGGAGTGGGAGTCTCTCTTGTCATGGTAGTCGCGACGGTCTCGGCCCCGGTCTCTATCGTCCCGGCGAGAACGGTTCTCGTCGCTCCTGCGATCACGGTTGTCTGGGCGGTATTCGTCGTCGCGGCGTTCACGGTCACGGTCACTTCGGTGTCTGCGCGAAGACCGATCTGGCGAAGCGGGTGATCTAGATCGGTGTCGTCGAGGTGAAGACCGTCGGTGGTGGCGCTCACGGCGCTCGTCACCGGCATCATCACTATAGCGCCTGCGCTTTGAGTCGTGGGTACGATGGCGACGATCACGATCCTTTCCCCGATCGCGATCTCCGCGTTCCTTCTCTCTTTCCTTGCGCCTGAGAGTCTCTTTCACCATCGCCTCATAGGCCGCTTGTTCTCTCTTCTTCACTTCGAGTAGCGGGTCCGCCATAACCTTCGACATGGTGTCGCGCGCCGAGACAATAGATGGACCGGCCGCGGAACCATTACCCACCACCTCCGAACCCTTCTCCAGCTTCTTAGTGTCCGGATCTTTCTTCAGGAGGACTCCATCGATGCGGCGCTTTCCCAGCAGATATCCCTCCATCTCCTCCGAGTAGTGCCCGGTCTCGCCCGAGGGTGCTTGGTACATCCAGTCGACTCGACTGTGTTGCTTTGCTTTTCCGGAGGCTTCTTGGAGGCGTTGAATCTCCTCCATCTGGCGCTCCTCCTCTCTTTCACGCTGTAGTTGCGCAATCTTTTTGCGCTCGTCGAGAGCGCGCTTCTCTTCCAGCCATACACGCTCCTGGTTCTTGATCAAGCCTGGATGCCATGACCTGGTTGGACGGTTAGCGTTATGCTTCTCTCTTGAAGTAGGTATTGAAGCCGGAACAAGGTACTTACTTCTTAAGGTTCAAGTCTCCACCCATGATGCCTGGAAATAGGAGGAATAGAATGTAAAGGAGCTTGGTATGAGCAAGTTGTTGTCCGAGGGTCCACGGGTAAATCTAAAGCCTTAATCGCCACCGATCACGTGATCTAGAATTACGATACACTCTGATATGGAGTGTGTTAACTATGTGATACATTGAATGTGTCGAATAAAACGGGAATAATAAAATGAATATCTTCTATTTTCCTCTTTCATAGTCGGGATATCAGTATGGCCTCAAATAACTACCAATGAGGCAGAATTAACCATAAAGCAGAAACATTAGAGATGTAGTAGAAGAAGTTGAAAATAAAAACGCGAAAATAGCAAATGACGGGGGTTGGTTCTAAATACAAGATGAAGAACCGAAAGAAAACGCATCATATCATATCGTCATCGCCATCGCCATAGAACTCCAAGAGCAAAGCCGGATTACCAGAAACTACACCATCCAATCCAATGTTGACAGATATTCTCAACATTGGTTGCCTGCGCAATGAGCTTGTCCACCTGGTCGCTGACACTCAGCTCTTCGCTATTTCGGAAGTCTCGTCCAGTGAGCTTCTCCTTGACTCGGGCGAGAACCTGGAGAGCACGGGCATTCTGTGCCTCGCGGGCTTCTTGTGGAACGCCTTCCGGAGCATCGAGAATACCACCTTCAAGTATGGATGGGCGGCGGCGACGGGAGAATTCGCCCGGCGGCTGCGCACCGGGTTCGAAATTGACACCGTCCATGATAGACTGGCGACGATCCGCGGTGAGAGAAACTCGGTCTGGGGATGAGTCTTGTGCACCCAGACGCCAGTTAATTAGAGGGTCGTGGATGAACTAGAAGAGTTAAAGTTAGTGTGGTTCGAGAACATCCAGAAATCAGGTACTTACAGCCTCCAAAACCGCCATCAAGGAATCTTTATGCTCTCGTAGAACACGCATGACAGCCTCACAAGTGATGCGGTAGCTACCCTCAATGTTGCTGACTTCCATGGCGAATGTCAACATGCGAGTAAGTCGGAACGGAACTCGCTCCGGGTACTTCTCTCGGTGCATCGCGATCTCGAAACAATCACCGAAGTCGATATGAACCACACGGCCATTACCACGATCCAGCAACAAGTTCGATGGATGTCTGTCTCCCAGACCGAGGATGTAGCCCACCATAGACATAACACCAAGCGATCGAGTGTAATTCGTACGGCGCTCGAGCCATGCCTCGGAGCTCTTGCTCTTGAGCCATAGCACACGGTACAGATCTTTGCCGGTCGTATTGTCCATAGCGTAACCGAAGACTTCAACCTTCTGCATAAGGGTAAGGCTATCGTAGTCGGGTGCCATTTGTAGCATGATCCGGTGCTCAATATTGAGCAGAATCCGACGGCTTTCACGGTATTCCTTGATCAAGGCATGGAATGTATCGCTGTTGGATACCCATCCCAGAAGACCAGAGCTCTGAGACAATGGAATAGCAGGGAAGCGCTGAACCGACAGGTGTCGCTTGAAACTCTCGCTATCGTTGTCCAGCAAGGTATTGCACAAACCGAAAAGTTGCATGACTCGCTCATCTTGTCGGATATCTTCATGACCCTTGACAAGGTACATGTAAGAGCTACCGTTGCTGCCCTTGAGCGTCATACGACGCGGTCGTTTCTTTGTCTGCAAGACATGCAAGATGGGGTCAAAGCTCATAATTCGAATAACTGGCTTACCACTCTGGTATGTTCCTGGAACGGCAAGATCAAGGTCTGAGCAATCCTTGAGTCGAGGAGACACGTATTTCAGATCCAGAGTTGATAGCTGCGGCAGTTGTCGGCTGATCTTGCGGAATACGGTGTAATACAGGTCCCAAGCTTGGTTGAGATCGCCGATTTCATCTGATTCGCGAAACATCATGCAGTAGTGCTTGGCTTCAGCCAAATCACGACCGAAAGCTTGCGCAAATGACACCTCACGAAGGGTCTCAGCGCCCTTGTCTAGCATATCATGGAAGGGAGCAAGTGTTGCGAACATGCCGTCAACATCGTTATCACCGAAATAGAGACGGGAGGCTTCTTCCAGACCTTCATGCCAAAGCTCATGCCACAGCACCGCAACCCGGATAAGCTCATGACTGACAAGGTCTGCTTGCTCGACCAGCTTGGCGCTATGTTGGCGCATACTTTCCATGATGTTGCTAGCAGATTGAGAGCGTCGGGTCACGTTCGATTTCATTGCTACCGTCAGTGGATACACAAGGGCTTGAGGATGCGCTTTGCCAACCTCGGCAAGCAACCTGTGAACTGCACCGCGGACTCTGATATTGGGCTGATTGATTCGAGCGATAAGTTGAGGAGTGACAGCAAGCCAAGTGTCAATATTGACAGCCGTAAATCCTTCCGTAACGACGGTATTCACCTCATGATCTCCGCCATGATTAAACCACAGAGTGAGTAACCTTAAAGTGTCTTGCAACGAAGACGTCAAGGACAAAGCGATGGAGCGAATGAATCCGCGGATTGCAGGAATCACATGTTCTGTAACGATATGAGCAGGAACAGCCCCAGGCATACCCTCACGGCTAGCCTGGTTTGAAATCGTTGTAACAACTTCGAAGTTTGCAAGTGCCCAGGAGTGCCACGCCTTGTATGAATCGCGGTTGTATTGGGTCGCCGCTGAGTAGGCATTGAGAACCTCTCGAACGTGTTCTGGCCTCCAGTCACCCCTCTGTAGGGTGGTCTGCCACTCTCCCTGCCTCAGATAACTCTTGGAGAGAAGTTTTCTAAATTTGTTGGCATCACCAATCCGTTCGTTCAGGCTGATGGCGTCTGGATGGTTCTGATCGACGACCCCGTTGGCTCCATTCGCAGCATTTGATACCATGAGTGTGTTGTATCGAGAAAAATCATCGGTCAGGCCAGAGGTAAATTCTTTCATCATTTCAAGAGATTCTAGTTGGTGACCGTTTGCCCAACTGAATTTCAGCCTGGCGTATGTGACTTCGGGTGGTGCGATAGTGCGCGTTCCATTGGCATCAGACACCACTGTCTCTAGAGATGCAAGGGACCGTTCCGCAAGACCCATGCGGTTGGACTTGCGACAAAGATTGGCGAACTTGATGGACATATCAAGATTCTCACGTGGAGCAGTGACAAGAGCTCTGACCTTGAGCATACGCTGCCACACTTCCACGTTTTGCTGACATCCGAGCAATCTTTGATTCCAAGTTTTACGCATGGCATCTTGCTTTTCGGGGTCGCCGACGTTTTGCTTGTATGTGATGATCTCTTCCAGCTCAGCGAGCATCTGGACCCGGACAACAACGTTGTACGCACGGTTGTATGACTCTCCGAGAAGAGCTGACAATTCAGTATCGAGACCATTCCGAGCCTTCTCAATGTACATGTTGGCTTCTTCGAATTGATTGCGATGGATTGCCAGAATGGCACCGAAGAATGAGCGGTCCGGGGACTGCTCTTTCATGACACCAAGGTAAGAGTCCATCAACTCCCACTGGCCTCGACCCCAAGCAGCGGCAGCAGCGAGAGGTGCAATAGCTCGTCGATGCTCCAGTGATGCTTGGTTCCACTTTTCTTGGGCGAGATCCGAGAGAACTTTCCACTCGCCAAGAGCGTGCAAACACCGCATTTTACCCATTGTGATACCAAATGAGTCCGGGTCCGTCTTCTCGCGTCGCTTGTAAGCAGCAAGGGCTTCGTCCCACCGTTGAAGCTTCTCGAACCATGTTTCCTTGAGCTCCACATCACGATACGCCTGCGCTTTGCGAAGGATACCAATGGCAGCGTCAGACTGCTGAAGCTGGTTGTTAATGGTAATTAAGGCTTCAACCGCACCCGAGTTCTGATCTTGCTCGAACTCGAGTTCTTTGTAGTGAAGAGCTTTAGCAAAAGCATGACACTTTGCAGCATACTTCCCAAGAGTGCGGATGTCGATGGGAAGAGCCTTGTCATCGTGCTCCATGAATTCGGCCAAATTGAGGAGAATTTGCAAAATCTCCGGGGAGATGTTGGGAGAGGTAAGCGCCTTTTCGATTGAGCGGACGAGCTCTTCTTGGTATTGATCATACAACTCAGTCCAACACGAAACGAAGGCAGCATTGAAAAGGTCCCTTGAAAGCGGCTGGTAGATTCCGGCCAAGCTAGCACATGCACGCAATGCCGGGGACGGGGATTCCTTCAACAGCTCAATGCTGAAACGGCGTATCCATTCCTGCCAATCATCACGAGTGGACTTCTGCGAAGCATCCCACGCATTCTTGAGATGTTGCTGATTCACAACAATCTTTTTTTGTCCAATCTCGGAAAAATTGGTATCGTCCGTGGGGAAAGTATAGACCTCTTCTGGATTGAGATCCTGCGGAAGTGGGTCGCCCTTCTGGAGTTTCGTCACCAGGATCTGGTAGTTCACATGCACGATCTGATTGGTTTTGAGGACCTTGTTGAGAAGATGAATGTAATGGGTGAAGTCCTGTCCCAGCTGGAAAATGAGAGCACAAATGCAGTCCATCGCGGCTTGACGCAGCACACGATCACCGCTAGCCACGACCCGTGATAGAGAATGAACCATTAGGGATGCAAAGTCAGAGACATTGACTTGCCGCGATAATTTTGTCAAGCTATCAATAGCCGATTTGCGGATGCTCTGGGGATTTTGTGGCCGATCGAACAAACGGACAATGGAAGGAATGATGAGATGCATGTATTCCTCTCCACTTGTGCCGAATATCAAAAGAGCATGGAGAATCTTCTCGGAGGGCTGTCGACGAGGCGAGGTGTCTTTATCAAGCGTATCGAGCATCAAAGGGATCAGGCCAGCAAGATACTTCCTGAATTCTCCTTCCAGCGACCTAGCAATTGCCTCGACCAAGGAAATAATCGTACCCTGGATTTGATATGAAGCATCCCAGAAGTCTCTAATAACCTCGATTATCTCTGGCAAGAAAGTACGAATATGCTGTCGCACGATATTCACCAGGATTGCCATCTGATTGAAATAGGGCTCAAGACGGCTAGCAGGAGCGCTTCTTATGACCAAGATGAACCCTGGAATAATTTGTCCAAGGAATGGGACACACTTCAGACCCAGAGTCTTGAAAATTGTGACGATGGCATCAATGACAGCTGAGTGATATTGCGCCAGGGAGTTTTCCCGCAAAATGTTCTGCATCAAAGTATGGATTACCACTGTGGGATAATACTCCTCATTGGAGGGCGTGAGGCCCTGCATAATGAGGGCAACATCAGAAACATTTTGTATTTCGTTGATATGATGTACGTCAGGTTCAATCTCGCTGATCTGTTGGTACTTGTAGGGGTCGAGGGCACCGAGGACTCCGAGAAGCTTGATGGTCTCCTTGCGTAGAGAGCCTGTCTGTTCCGTTTTGATGATGTTGATGAGCACTCCGAGAAGATGGGGGTATTCCATGTATGGCTCGATAACATAGCCTGAATTACTGGCCAGCTGTCCTAATGTCCGAAGCGCAGCTTCACGTTTGTTATGCGACGAAAGGTCCTGGAGTGAGTCCAGAATAATTGGCATAATCTGCGGCAAATATTGTCTCATCTCATGGCCGCCGACATTGGCGAGCTCACCGACTGCCTTCAAAGTAGTGGCAGCAACACCGGGATTAATGTCTGTTGTTTTGGGCAACAATGCGGTCACCATGGGATCAACATATGACCTGATCAATTTCGTCGCATTCGAGACAAACAAGCTGATGAGTTGAGCCGTTTCCTCCTTCTGCCGGGCAGTATTTGCGAAGCCAAGGCCAGTGAGAAGATTGACCAGCAGTTTTCGGAGTGGCGGGAAGACATAAGCAGGGTTAACGCTGGAAAGTCGACCGATAATGCAGATTGCGGCTTCTTTGACATCGAAAACCTCATCATTGACTGCTAAGAACAAACATCGAATATTCTCTGGTCGTGCCAAGTGCCGATCAAATTTGCGGTCTAATGACCACAAGACAGTGCGCCGGATTTCAGGATCAGGGTCTCCGATACCCACAGTCAACAGCTTATCAATAACCTCGCTGACAACTTGAATAGAGTGTCCACTGGTTTGATTGATGATCGGATCGTGAACGAACAGCTGACAGCATGTAAGAGCGGATGCCTTTCGAATCTCGGGATTATCATTTTCCACGTAGTTGATAGCGACATCACGCACGAACTCGTTTAATATGTGCCCAGAGAAATCAAAGCTGCCCAGTGTGTGAAGTGCCAATGCGATATCAGAATCGGAGTGAAGCTCATTGGGTGCAAAGTCTTTTGCGAATGATGGCATAGGAGGCAGTCGGTTTTCAGGACACCCGAGGGGCCGGAATGGCGTTCCACAAAGGATGATACTCAACATATCAAGAAGCTTTTCCTGGATCATAGGTTTGATGGGAGGAATGTAATGGGCCATGTCGACCAGAGCCTGTGTTAATGATTTGCTCAGTCCACAGGCGAAAATGGGATCCAGGAGAGCTTCCATGTATTTGCTGAGCGCCTGTCCCACTGCGAGGGACAGCATGCTGATGCACTCAAACATCGGCGCCTCGTTAACTCCTGACCGATTCCTCGCCTTCATTGCAAGCCCCTCTCGGATGTAGATGATGATGCCGTCGAGATATTGGCCGATAGCGGTGCCCACTGCATTGGCAATCTTTCCAATGGCGATGAAGGCGGAGTTCCTCTCTTTGTCTCTCTTGAGTTGCGCTTGGAGGTAGACCATGAATTTGTGTAGATAGATCTCAGTGAAATCGGTGGGTGCATATGAGGCAAGAATGGGAATAGTGAGGACGACTTCGGTGCGAATCTTCGGGTCGCGATGGTCCTTGAGACGAAGGATGATTTCGCAAGCATCCCGATAATGTTCTTTCATGAACATCGTGCCCTTCAAGATCAACTCTTTGATGATCAAAATGGAGCCATGGATCCAGTCGACGTTATGGGACTTCAAGCCCAGAAGTGCTTCGTCGTGTATCCGTGCAAACCATGATTGACGGACTTGAGAATCGCGAGCCACGATTATCTCAAAGCATTCCCCAACGGCCTCGGCGGCGGTCTCGCGGATGAGTACTTTTGGGTCTCGAAGGGCGACCCAAACAAGCTCAAAAACCTGCGGAACGAAGCCGTAGAGGAGTGTTGGTGAGCCCTTGGCCAGTTCCCTGATTACAAGAACTGCAGCAAACCGCCGACTTTCCTGGCGCTCCGATTGTAGCCATTCTAATGCGGATTGTATTTCGCTTTCGACCAGTTCTGCGGTTAGAGCCCCGCCTGGCTTCGCGAGTCGGCCCAGCGATCGGGCCGCGTACACCAGGACCGCGTTATCATTGCTGCGAAGGGCGCTGCGCAAGTAACTGGCAAATCTGGTCGTTTTCTGAGCCGCATCAACTCCGTCAAAGTCAATGAGCCGATCGAGTGCTAACAAGCCACCGATTCTTTCGTTTGCGTCGCTGCCGTTGACCACGAGTTGAGCGATACGTTGGCTAACAGCGTTGTAAAATTCCACGAACTTCTCCGATGGCCAGTCTGCACAAGGAAATATGTTAGCTAGTAAGATGTCTTGGAATTCAACCGTTAATACCTCTAGACACGGAGAGGACGTTCTCGTAGAGCTCGTATGCAGCTCTGGCCCTGGCCTCCTCATTCTTTGACTTGAGCTCCACGAACAACCTTTGGGTCACGTCTGAGATTGCGCCTGCTTGGGCCATATTTGCAAATCACACCCCAGGGTGGACATTGGAATACAAGGTCTAGGCCATAAAATAAGAAGACGCGGAGCGCATAAAGTTGGATGGTAGAGGGAGGGTCATGTGTGAGGCTTGGAGAAGGTCGATGGGTGCACGGACCACGTTTGGAGTTCCCGACTCTCTGTGCGACTCTGACACCCTCGGCCATCTACAACCACTCTATAAGTAATCACTACGAACTATCTTGGTGTTTATTTTGAATTTAGTGCTTGGTATACTATAGATAACTCCCGGTGTTTGAAATTTGATATGTCTGAAAAGTCATCTTATCCTCAGGAAATACGTCACGTCGCTTCAGGTGCTAACATTTGTGCGTGCTCGATCATATAGAAAGACGACCCAAAAGGCATCTAGTGCTGAATGCTTGTCTTCAAGATAAAGTCAAAGACAGAGGCCACATAAGCAACCGACTTCTTATCATTGAGATTTTACGGCGCACAGGTTTGCTTGCATCTATAAGTGGGACATACCTTGTTCAATCTTTTTGTCAAGGTGGATTCAGCCTCGCGATAGGACAAATACTCAAGTGTTTGGTATCTTTAAGCAAAATTGCTTGGTCTTAAGCTTCTAGCATAATTACATAGTGTCAGTTACTATGCGATAAATCACCTTGACTCGTACTACTATCATATTACTCGATGTAATCCGCCTGCATGCTATCCGATTAATCGATGCCCGGACTAGCACCTAAATGGACTCGAACTCCTTGGAAATTTTTGGTGCTTTACACTTAGATACTGCAAAATTACTTCAGATCACCATAAATTTATGTAAAGGTGTTTGCTTTTGCACGTTAAACGGGGTACCCATTTGGATCTTCCAAGGTTGGCCAGGGTAAGGTTGACGCCACGAGCGGGCGGGTTTGATGACTAAGACCTGGCGAGCCCTGGCCTGCCCACATTTTGATCCATCAACTTCGCTGTCCCGACAACGCCTCCCATGGCCAGAAATGAAAAATGTCTTCGCGGGACTCCAGCTCCTCTAGTGGAACAAATAAGTTTGCATTCGTGACAGGGAACATTCATTCAGAAGCTCGGAGCCATGCTATGAAGGAACACTGGAAGCGGCGACATCAGCGCAATAAAGAGGCAAAAGCATATCACCAGAGAAATTCATCGCGAAATTTGCCTCTCCGTTCAAAGAACCGCGCTAGTGAAGATGCGAGTACATCTTCGGGGTTGCCAGAGGTTGGGGATATGGACATTGGCAGGAATCAAGAGGAATCTACTAGCATTTCCGCCCAGCTGCTATGTGGTCTGAGTTCTGCGCTGTCAATCTCGAGGCCTGATCCGTTCCAGACGTGTCCTGTTCACCTGACGAGCCAGCACCAAAAGCTTTTGCATCACTGTGCGCATGAGGATTTCAGACCTTGCTATATGTGGAAATCTTGCTGACGGGGGTCGTAGGGATAAGCACTCATGCGGCTATGATGTTTGCAGACCTGAATGTCACCGAGTTCAATCCGATGAAAGATGTTTGGTTCCCGCTGGACCTCTCAAATGAATCGTCTTTCAACTGCATCATGGCGCATTCAGCTGCGCACTTATATCATTTATACGCTGGAACTCCCC
Source organism: Penicillium roqueforti (assembly GCF_015533775.1). NCBI lineage: Eukaryota > Fungi > Ascomycota > Eurotiomycetes > Eurotiales > Aspergillaceae > Penicillium > Penicillium roqueforti. The sequence goes on from NW_024067598.1 coordinate 23,687, forward strand.
CGCGACGAGGGTCGAAATCGTTTGATGCCTTGAAATATAAGATCGAGGCTGTCAGGATACTACGCTTTTGGCTTAGTGATCCCAAGAAGGAGCTAAGCGATGACGCTTTTGCTGCTGTGGTTCGTCTGCTTACATTCGAGGTGTGTCAACTAATAGCAATATCCTCTGTGTGAGACTAGCTGATCGCATTTGACCTAGCGATACTGGGGCACGGTGGAAGATTGGAAAATCCACCGTGATGGCTTACAAAGAATGATCGACGCCAAAGGAGGAGTTGAAGCGCTCCACAGAAATTGGCGCTTGCAACTTGTGGTTTACCTGTTAGTGCAGATGGTCAAAAGGATAAAGAAGTTGCGATACTGAATATTTGCAGTGTTTCGTTAATGTCACGACCGTCATGGCTCGAGTCCACGAACAACCTCGAACGACTCTCTCGTCCTCTTTTATCGCCCAACGCTACGCAGAACCCCTTATCTTGCGATGTTCAAAAGGTCCGCTGCCTTTGGCTGATATCATTCATCCAAGATATGAGAACATTCATGGGATCAGTCTACACTAGAGGTCTCTCTGCGTATCCCTTCACTCATGCCGCCGTAGGCCTGTTGCGTGAGAATTTTCTGCTCTCTATTGATCCTTCTACCCATGAGTATCACAATACAGAGTGGGAAGACGAAATGCTATGGTGTTTATTTTGCATTAGTGTCCTAATGCAGGAGTCAATCTCCGCCCTGTCAGATCAGGATTTAACAGCATCCAATGGACCGAGCACACTACAAGGATTGGAGATATCCCTAAGGCACTCTCATCATATGTGGGGGCGCTCAATCCACCACTTGCGCTCCATCTTATACGAAAGCCTGACAAGGCTCGTTGAGGAAGGGCAATACAAGATGAATTATTTTATGGACCTGGTGCAGGTTCTGGGAACCTTGAGTTTGGAAGCGCGCCAAGGAGTCGAGAAATGTCTTCTCAATTTGCTTTACTGCCTGGGGAATAACAAAACCAGCGCGCTATTCGTTGAAGATGGATGGTCGCCGGATTCGCTTCTGTCGTCAATGCGCGGGCGTTAGAGTATGCAGCTGGATTTATTATTATATGTAAGTACATCACGAACGTTAGAAATAGAATAAGCAGGGCGGAGTCATGAAGGGTTCTTTCAGTAATATCCTTCGAAGCAAGAGAACTGCATCAAAGCTCCAAAGTTCGAACCGTCCTCTTCGAGATGCTCATCTTCAAGGTATTCTTTGAGGCTTTCGTCGTCTTTCTTCAGATCGGGGCGGAACCCTCTCTCGTCGCCCGTACTTGTCCTCGGTCGGCTGGCCCTCGTTTTCATGGTCGTTTTGCTGTGACCGTTATGGTCGCTCGGGTTCTTACCACAAAAACACTCCTTGTGCTTGGTGGGCTGCTGAGTATTAATCATCATATCTCGGCTTAGCATTTCAGGATGGAAGACTGAATGAGTGGCCGAATCACGAACCGTGTGGCTATTAACTATTCTGTCAGAATCTAGGATGAATTCATCCCTGATACAGATGGGTCACGTGATTGATCAGGCTGGTTTTACTGCAGAAAGACCAACTCAGTGGTTTTTCGCCTTTCATTTCATTTTGTTTGTTTTTGATTACTCCAGTAATGATCATTCCAAGCCACAATTACTAACAAAAATTCGAACAAGCTTAGTCTTATATCTGTAATGAAAAACATAGTTGCCATACTGTCAATTTGATAGAGAGTCAATTTGATAGATACAAGTCCACATGTGCCTAATTCATCACCCTAAAACACCCAAAATTATATGGCCTAAGTCCACCCGAAATGACTTATTTGTACAAGTCAGAATGGTCACGCTTAATAGCATCGGCACCCTTCTCCGCAATCATGTAAACGGAGTTCTGAATCCGACAGTCGGGAATGACAGGGATACAAGACGCGTCGATTACACGAAGGTTCTTGATGCCGTGAACCTTGAGGCCGGGATCCACCACACCTTGTTGGATGTTCTTGGACAGGCGGGCGGTACCGCAAGGATGGAATGAGGTCTGGGAGCGATCGAGCACGACTCTCTTCATGAGCTTGTCATCGTGCAGCGGCATCGGCCAGGGGTACTCGTCCTCAACGATGTCCTTGAAGCCCTCGCCATTGAGGAGGATATCATAGGCATACCGGATACCCTCGCGAATGGCAATAATGTCGAGGTCATTGTTGAAGTAGTTCAGATTGATATTGGCTTGCTGCAGGGGGTCGCTGCTGTGGAGCGTAACCGTGCCGCCTTCAGAGACAGGGCGGACAAGATCCACCATAACCGTGATATAGTTGCCCTTACTAGGGGTAGGATAGTGCCACTGGAAGGCACTGCCAAAGAGACAGACAAAGTCAAGTTCGAAATGAGGCTGGCCGTATGGACAGAACGGATCCTTGTTATCGTTGGCGGCTTTCGCTTCACGGTACAGGGGATCCTTCTCCAGGTACTTGTCAATTCGGGGGAACCCAACCATTTCAAGGAATCCGGAGCCCAATGGACCACCATGACTGTTTTCGTAGGCTTGAATGGCTCTATCGTTGTGTGGGGTTCCTTTCCGTAAGATAAAATCGTCCATACCGAAGCCATCTTTGAGACGAAGAACGAAAGGAACACCGGGGTGATCCAGGAGATGCTGCCCGACATGAGGGCTATCAAGAATCACCGGGATACCGTGCTTCTTGAGTTCCGCAGAAGGTCCAATACCACTGAGCATCAACAGCTTAGGAGTCTCGAAGACACCTTCGGAGACAATAACTTCACGGGTAGCAAAGAGATTAAGCTCCTGACCAGAGCCCAAGATAACAGTAACACCCTTGCATGTCTTGTCCGCAGCATCGATAATAAGGTTCTTCGAATGCGCTTGAGGAAGAATAGTGACGTTTGGCTTATCGGCAATACACAGGAAGCTGCCAGAGCGACGACCCTTGTAGATTGTGTTGACACTATGAGTCAGGCCGGACATAGTACCGTCGAAAATATTCTCGGTTACTGGATGACCAGTGGATTTCCATGCCTTGGTGAGAAGGTCTCTGAAAGGCTTCATCTCGGGGATGAGTTCCGAGTGGGCAATCGGGATCGGACCGTTACTGCCAATCTTCTTCAGCTCAGGCGAGTAGGCATTTGCATCGTCGTGGTAGGTGACACTCTTTCGCAGGTAGGGAACAAGCGGATCCCAAGTCCACTCTTTTCCGCCATACTCCTCCCACATATCAAAAGTTCCCTTTGACCCAGGTGCCCAGGTGAAGTAGTTCAAGGAGGAACTGCCGCCGAGAACCTTTCCGCGCGTGTTGGGCTTCTCGATGCGCTCATAGTCATCTCGCTTGACCATTGTTGTTTTGAACGCCCAGTCATACTCGCTATCACGAAGTTCCATCGCGTTAGAAGGAACTCGGATCGCTTCAAGGTCCTTGGCGTTCTCGACGCCGGCTTCAACGACTAGGATTCTAGCATTGGGGTTCTCAGCCAGGCGACCGGCAACGACGTTGCCAGCTGTGCCTCCACCGACGACGATGAAGTCGAACCTGGCATTGTCCTGGACAACAGTCATGTTGAGAAGTGAAAAAGGTTGAGAAGTTGTAAGGAAGTGAATTATCTGAAAAAGGTGATCTGTCTGCGGAGTGAGCGACTTCGAGACGCCTTTTATATCTGACAGGTTGGGCTTTTCGGGATGAGGAGAACGTCTTTCATGAGATAACCAGCGCATGCATTCCTCTTCCTAATACCTCATGTGGCGTCATTGATTTGAGTAGAGCAAAAAACACGCGGTTCCACAGACAAGGGCACTGTATTGTTTACTACTGGTCTTACGGGCACCTAGCTGAGGAAGGTCTTACTAGTGCTGAGCCAAGTGATCCACCCGTATTTTACGGCCAGTGTTCTGATGGTCATCCTAGAGTTTACGACGTGGCAATGGCTCATACCGACCTGTCTCGATCATGTCTAACTTCGTTTACTACTTTTCGTATGGTCATCTTAGAGTTTTCAGTGTGGCCATGGCTTGTACCGATCTGGCTCGACCATGTCGAGATGTCACAGGATCTGCATTATAGACATTCGGCGGATATATTGGCTTGACCTAGTGGATAGAAGCGAAAAGCTAGCTTCTCTATCCACGGGATGGTTCTGACGGAATGTGGGGTTGGATAGATACATAGATAGTAGATCAGGATGATCGCACCTTTGAGCAGCTTAGGTGGAGCTCCACCAGATGAAGTGGGCCATTTGTTGTTGCACGTTGGGCGGCCGATCCATGGGTTGGCTAGATACTCAATTGAGTTTCGGTTTGAGACACGCGAAAAGTGAATTGTCAAGCTGGTGGAATCCAGATGCACAGCTGCAGGAGAACTAGGGCTAGATGGCTTTATGCCTGCTTGACAAAGCTGGTCGCAGGTCTGAATGAGAACGTGAGAGTCTGAAAACTAGTATTTTAGTTTCGGGAGGTCAAGAATCTAGCACTTAGCAGGAGTGGCGGGCTTCGGATACGGCATGCATGAATACTCCTATGCTACCCTAAACCGATGAGGCAATAGCATTCGACCAATTATATATCGGTATATAACTAGTGATTTTCCCACTACCCAATCAAGGCAGAAAAGCCTCTGTTGGGAGTAGAGGAGTAGAATTCAGGAGTAGCCGGCTTGATGTACGGCATGGACACTCCTATGCTACCCAGGATCAATGAAGCAATAGCATTCGACCAATCATATATCGACATGAGTTTGGTGATTTTCCCACTACCCAATCGAGGTAGAAAAGCCTCTGTTGGGAGAAGAGGAGTAGAATTCAGCACTTGGGTCTTGTCTTAATTCGTGCGGAGAACTGCGTCAGGTTCTAGTGTCTGCATAAATTGGGGTCTCGGTTGAGCGGAAAACTGAAGTTCAGTCAAGAGTGGATCTATCGGTTTCAAGGCCATACGTTAGCTTCTTTAGGAAATGCTAGTCGACAAATAACAATCGTGTCGTATTGTAGTGACGTAATTATGCGGGTCCCTGAAGCTTGTACAGAGTACCTGGGACCAGATACAGATATGATGTACAACCAAACACAGTACTCCCGAGATGATAGTCCCACTAGTTGTAGATCTGACACTTCAGAGGCCTGGAACGTCAGATAATCGGGTTGAGCTTGAATTTAGCGGTAGCTGAAAGCGGCAATTTCGTCAGAGGTAGATATCTTACTGAGTATAATTGACCACTGAGATGGCGGAAGAAAATACAGTGCTAATCAAGATGTCCTGAATGGTCAGTACATGTATAATGGAAGCGTCATTAACGTTGGGGAGGAATGGCGGAATAATAAAGCAGTTCACTAAGAAGTTCATTAGCTTAAATTGGAGAGCCCTGGCTGCTTTGTTCTGTTACATTTCTCTTCACATATCGTTTGCCCCAACATTTACCATGTCTGCCGATAAATATTATACTCTTGCGGAAGGTCAGCTTTTTGGGGGGGCATGGGGGGATTAGCAATCCTACAAGTACTAATTCTGGAACAGGATGCCCCTTCGCTAGCAACAACACCGCGCTCTTGATGCGGAATCGTCCAGGAACTGGCGGTCTAGGTCTGCTCCAAGACACTCAGCTCATTGAGACACTCGCGCACTTCAATCGCGAGAGAATCCCCGAGCGGTATGAGCCGGTTTATCTACTCTACAATATTGATCTTAAACTAATTGGCGTTGTAGCGTTGTTCATGCAAAGGCCGTTGGGTAGGTGAAATTGGGTGGTTGAAAGTTGGTTTGCAACAGGTCGCTGACTCTCGCTCCTATTGTAGCGCATATGGGGAATTTGAAGCTACCGAGGACTGCTCCAACCTGACCTCCGCGAGCTTCCTCAGCAAAGTTGGAAAGAAGACCCCTATTCTCCTTCGTGTTTCCACCGTCGGTCCGGAATCGGGCTCTGCGGATACTTCGCGGGACGTTCATGGATGGGCGATGAAGATGTACACCGACGAAGGAAACCTTGACTGGGTCTTCAACAATACGGTGAGTAACTTCATGGTCCTATACTAAGGTAAAAGGGCTAACCAAAATTTCAAGCCTGTGTTCTTTATTCGGGATCCCATCAAATTTCCCTCTGTGAATCGCTCCCACAAGAGGAATCCCCAAACCCATTTGCCCGATCCAAACATGGTAAGTCTCCAATTTTGATCACCAGACAATCCAACAATGAATTAACATAGATTTAGTTTTGGGAGTAAGTCCCTTAGATATAAGCTTGATTTTCCGCATTAATGACATGCTTTAGCTTCCACGTCGGGAACCCGGAAGGCATCCATCAACTTTTGATTCTTTTCAGTGACAGAGGAACCCCACGATCAGTTCGATTTCTCAATTCATACAGTGGACATACATACAAGTTCACAAAGGCGGTAAGGACGACAGCCTTGGTGACGATTACTTATCGCTAACTGGCTAGGATGGTTCATTCAATTACATCAAAGTCCATATGAAGACGCGACAGGGCGTGAGGAATTTCACACAAGAGGAAGCAACTCGTGTCGCAGGAGAGGACCCTGATTATATGATCAGAGATATGTTCGACGCCATTGAACGAAAGGACTTCCCGCAGTGGGATGTTTTTGTGCAAGTAATGAGCCCTTCCGAAGCCGAAACCTATCGCTGGAATATCTTCGACATGACCAAAGTCTGGCCCAAGAAGGACTTCCCATTGAGGAAGATTGGTAAAATGACTTTGAATCGCAATGTGAGCTATGGCTCTCTCCTGAAATTGATGCTTATTCTAACTATTTAGCCCGACAACTATTTTACCGACATCGAACAGGCCGCTTTCTCGCCTTCCACTATGGTTCCCGGATTTGCAGCTTCCGCTGATCCTGGTAAGCTACATCTCCAATGTTCATTGAATGACCTGTGGTTGATTCCCGAATCTAGTCCTCCAAGCCCGTTTGTTTGCGTACCCCGATGCAGCTCGATACCGTCTTGGTGTCAACTACCAACAGCTCCCCACCAATGCTGCCAAAGTCCCTGTTTACTGTCCATTCGAACGAGATGGAGCAATGCGATTCGATAAAAATTACGGTGCTGACCCCAATTACGTTGGATCTACCCTGCAGCCAACGCAGTTCAAGACTAAAGAAAACGGTGTTACCGCTCAGTCACTCAGCGTCCATACCGACCACGAGAAATGGGCTGGCGAAGTGTCAGCCTACACTAGTCAGATTACTGACGATGATTTCGTTCAGCCTGCAGCTTTGTGGGAAATCCTTGGGCGCGAGCCAGGGCACCAGGACAGGGTCATCCATAACCTTGCAGGAAATATTAGTGGGGTTACGTCACCCAATTTACGCGAGGGTGTTTACGGTTCGTTTGTCTTGTATCGCTTTCAACTTATGGCTTTTACTTACTCTGAACTCTTTGCAGCACTTTTCGGTCGTGTCAATCAAGAACTCGGGGCTAAGCTTCGAAAAGCGACGGAGGCCAAGGTTAAGAACTGAATGGCTCGCTGTCTGTCCAGTATGGTGAGGAAAGAATATATTGCAAGGGAAAGAAAAAGAGAAAATCTGATGTCTTGAATATCTATCAAAAATTATCGCAAGTTATGCTCAATTTACTGTATTTCCACGAGACCAATGTTCAACCATCGTAGTACCACACACTTCCCCAGCTGCACCACCGACGGAAAGCACGCTTCCCTCATAGTCTGGCCACAAAAATTGATATACACAGACTTTATGCATACTCACCACATGGTATGAATCCAGCTATGCAGTTGTACAGTTAAAAGACAGATCGTTGACTTTTGAATCTGATCTGATGCACGCATACAATCTACGAGTCTGGAGAAGGCGGATGATCAACCAATGCGAAACTGTAAGATAGATTGGAACCTCGGAAGACTAGCTGCTTCCCTGAAGCTCTCTAGATAGCTTTATATAAACAAAAGCACCAAGATCATCTCCTCTGGAAGCCAGGTAATTTCCAATTGAACTGCTTCTCCCCTGCATGTGGTGTCTTTGATTTGTGCATAAGGACATAAGCATCCATAGTTAAATTTTTTCGATAAGCAGAGGAAGAAGCAACAATAATACGTAAATAACATTGCAGAAGGATGGAGAAAGGAAGCTACCAATCAGGGGCATTGCAAGCCTTTATTTCTCAAGGATAGTGCAGACTACACCGATCAAGCACCTGACATTATTCTCATCTTACTGCAGTGTTTATAACTAGGCATACGGATTTCCGAGAATGATTGAATCTCCAAGTGTCATTTGAATAGTCAGAAAAAAAAACAGCTAAGGAATCCAGCGAGCAATAGAATCACATCAAGCCTCCATAGGTCTGGCCCTCGGCTTCCAACTCCTTGTCCTTCTCGTAGTAGTCTTTGAGGGCTTTCTCATCCTTCTTCAGGTAATCGTCGTAGAATTTCGGTTTATCCTTCTTGTTCGACGGTTCATTTTGCTTATCAGAGTGGGCGTCTTCTTCCTGATTGTGCTTATGATGATGATGCTCGAAAATCCTCTCGATGAGAGGTTCTTTGTCCTTGACAGGATGCTGAGAGTCTGCTTTGCTTTTGTTAGCCCCGCAAGAAGTCATGCATTAAGCAAGGCGGCAAACCTTCAGGCATGTTGATATTTGGTGGGAAATGGCTTGGTCACTTTGCGATTTGGCAAGGAAATGAGTTGTACAATCCTGTGGAACGATATATATATCACAAGAAGCACCTCTTAGCTTTGACATTTCTCTCTGGCCGACCGAGCTTCAATGACGTGGATGACCTCAAAACGAGCTGATCCCAAACATTCCTATACGGGAAGTGAGGTGTGACCGCATTTTGAGTTTCTATTTGTTGTCCGATCGTGGAACAACTACCTAACTAGCGGACGAATGCTTTACAATTATTGTCGGGTCTCGAATTGCGGGTAACCAACAGCTTAGTGCAATCTAGTAGCTCAACTCTAAATCCCTTGGGACGCCGTCGGTTCACTGAGAATTCACATTCTCTGCTTTCATGCCCGCTTTTGAGCAAACAACATGGAGCGTTGGTGGATTCTGCCTGGGTGTAAACGTCATTTAGACTCGTGTTTGAAGTTAGTATGGGGATGACTCTTTTGACCTGTCTAGGTTTCTCCTACGCGAACAATAGCCTTCCAAACGGACAAGAAATGACCCAGGTCTGAGCCCAGGGAAGAATTGAACGGTCGTACCACAATCATATCGGGCAGAAGGATACAAGACGACCCCAATCAGGGCAAACACTGCCCTCAAGTAATGCCATGTCTCACTCAAGACCGATTTTGTAACGGGCACCAGCTTTTTTGCCCCTGCTGGGAAGGTCCAGGTGCAGAACGGCAGTAGCATTTAACGAATTAGGTTTCTGCATTAGTAGCAAACACACTTTATTAGCAGCCATATTCGATGTACGATAGTATTAGAAGTCTTGAGAACAGAATTGGTGTGGACCTGCGACGAAATAAACGAGTTGTTGATCCGCCTCTCTGAATCGGGTAGTACTAATTGGCCAATCAGAAGACGTATCTGCCGTATATAGCACGCCTCCCACGCCGATCCCCGAGATCAGCAAAGGGTCCGTCCTACTGGACTAGCTTGGAGCTCGGAGTCAAGCTGCTATACTAAGCTTTGAAATCCAAATCCTCTGTTTGGGCGGTACAGTACAGCTTCAGTCCAGATTTGCTATCTTCAACCTCGATTTATCAGACTCGAAAATATCGACTTACCTCCTTATACCTGGATACCGTGACGAATTGAGCAGTGACAACTTGTCGTGTTTCCAAGAAATCAACGGAAGGACCATCCATCAAAACGTTCAAACGAACAATGAGCAGCTTAACCACCGCCAGCATCCAACCCGTCATCGCCCCCCTCACCCGAACAGCAATCTTTCTCGTTTTATCAATCACAAACACCTCAGCCATTCCAACCATCCGCTCAACTCTCGCCAGCGTCTCAAGTCTAGCCAAAAATGTCGCCTTTCGAGACTCCGACGCTAACTTGACCTGCACGGTGGGAATCGGCAGCTCCGTCTGGGACGAACTCACCAACAACCTCCCGCGACCCAAAGAGCTCCACCCCTTTCGCGAAGTCAAGGGTGCCAAACACACCGCCATCTCCACTCCGGGAGACCTCCTTTTTCACATTCGCTCCGAACGCCGCGATATCTGTTTCGAGTTCGAGCGCCAGCTTATAGACCACCTCGGTGACTCTGTGCAGCTCGTCGACGAAACAGTTGGGTTCCGCTACTTTGACAGCCGCGATCTCCTCGGCTTTGTCGATGGGACTGCGAACCCCGTGGGCCCGGGCATTCTACCGTCTGTCCTTGTCACGATGGAGGACGATCCACACGCCCAGGATGGCAGCTACATTGTTGTACAGAAATACGTTCACGACCTAGCTAGTTGGAAAACACTACCATCAGAACAACAAGAGGAGATCATTGGGCGGACCAAGATCGATAATATTGAGCTTGACGACGCTGAGGACGGGAAGCAGGCCTCGCACAAGACGCTGAACACGATTGAGGACGAATACGGCGATGAGCATGATATTTTGCGCGATAACATGCCCTTTGGATCCCCAGCGAGTGGAGAGTTTGGGACTTATTTCATTGGGTATACCAGGCGGCTATGGGTCATTGAGAAGATGCTTGAGCGGATGTTCAAGGGGCATCCGCCCGGGCTGCATGATCGGTTGCTGGATTTTTCGAGGCCGTTGACAGGGAACGTTTTCTTTGCGCCGTCGGCTACGGTGTTGAATGGGCTTGATGGTTGATATAAATACACTGTTGTTTTCCGTCAATCTCGGATAGCTAGATACTAAAGAACTAAATCCAATGAGTAGGTGAAGAGGAAGTGATTTATTGTACTTTCCGGTTCCCTATTTCAAATAGAGAGAACTTAGCATTTTACAACAAGAACTAGCCATGCACCAGAGAAAGATGTTTTTTCAAGATGCTGCTTTAGTGGGAAGGCAGGATGATTTTTGAGGTCTACATGTTTCCCCATACTTGCTAGCTAACCTACAAAAAGTTTGGTCTTGTTTTGCTGCTCTCGTCTTGTCTGCTTTGCCAAACTGCCCATCGTGAATATCCCTCTTCATTGTATATATATCAAGTACTGTCACCATCGTAGCTTATTGCTCTACTTCGCCTTACTTACTCCGCGTGATTCGTAATTCATCCTTGCATGGTGCTCATATTTTAGTGACGAGTCGTAATGGGCTTGATATCCGTTTATGTTGCGGATACCCATGGCAGTAGCTATGTCGTTTTCATCCATCTATTTTGCACAGTTCATAATATTAGTTGATCACATATTTTCGCTCACGTAGACATATACCTGCATCAACATCAAATGGAGATTAACGAAGAGAGCGGTGCGACTATTACTAGATCGAAGTGCTGACTGTCAAACCCAAGCTGAATATCATAGAAATGCGTTCTATGCCATAGACTCTGATCAGTCATGAAAAGATGCTACTGGATCGAGAAAGCGAAAGTCACTGTTGGAGATGAGGAATCTAGGCCCCATCCGCCCTGTATTCAACCTGTCTAGCGGACTCAGCTCATTGTATCTTGAACAAGTCAGAGCTTATCACCTATTGTCTTGGTATTTCATTCGATGCCTTTTTCCGCCTACTGCAGTAAGATTGCTGAGCACAAACACGAATAAATGATGGATGATCGGTCAAATACTTACGTTTCACCGATAAACAACGTCCTTGGATGGAAAGATTAGCGTTGAATACTCTCTTCAACGCGACGTACGTGCATAAAAAGGCTGCTGTAGTTGTCCTCCCGTGTTTGAAACCCAATAGGGGCATAAGGGAAGTTGAAATTATACTCGCTTCGCTAACCGGAAACGAATTACACCTGTCCAGAGCAACTTTCGGCAAGCCATCCTACCATATCGGAGGAAAGTCCAATTCGGCCCAACTGTACTGAAAGAAAGTTATGGGGCAATTACTGAAACATATAAATCTGATCGTCCGCAAGTGGAGGTACAAGTCGCTATGCTAATATGATATCGGTGAGCCCCACTCCTATATGAGGAAATACTACCCACCAATAATGTCCATATATTTAGACAATCATTCGTTAATTAGTACTTCCTAGAATGGAATAGAATGTAAGATAAAGTAATGAATTGCTCCATTTTAGTTGCGTACTCCGAACGAAACGCCAGTTCAGTTGTTTAACAAGAGTATTATAATTATGGTAGATGAGAATTGCTCTTGTTACATAGTTGAGCAGCTCACAGCAATTCAGCTTCAAAGTACAAAGGAGGCATGAGGCCATGGCTCAGCAATTGCATATGCTATGGGCATTAATACAAAGGTACACGATGCGATGGAGGACGTAGGTAAATTACAAATGACGAGGTGCACGTAATAAATATAAATTTCCAAAAGTAGATGACATGGCTTTTGCCTTACGCTGAGAAATGAGAGGTAAGGGGGCTTCGTGAGTTTTGAGCCCTAATTTGTTTCCCCTGCACCAAGAATCTCGATCTCACTGTCCACATAGTATGGAGAGCGATGGATTCCCCAAATGAAAAGGAGGTAAACCCGCTCAATACTACGGAAGATGAAATGAATAAGCGCCATGCTTCTGGTGACCTAGTATCTTCTGAATCGATACTACACTCCAATCAGCCTCATTTCCAGTTCGTCGAAAGCATTGAAAAGCCTGTTGCGCGCAGTCATGCAATGAAGACATATTGGAGACGGAAGAAGGGAGAGCAACAACAGGAAGAATACTTGAAACCCAATCAACCGAGTTTGCGACCGTTGCGACCGTTATCCAAACCGCGAGCAGTCCACGAACCTGAGACCTCTACCCTGCTTTCGCCAACAGAAGAGGCTTCCTCCGGCCATGGGTATCTCTCTTGTTCAGTCAAAAGTCCAGAAGAGCTTGGGATCCCTGACCAGCTTTTCGCTAACATCAGCTTCACTTTCGCCTGTGTTTTGGGCCAAAAGGTTGAAGCAAACTCATTTCAGATTTCAGCACATCATCACCGGTTTTTCTATCATTGTGAGTGCGTTTTTAATACAGCAGCCTTACTCAGCAACATCAAGGAGACTGACAGCTCGATTTTCTTATTTAGGGCTGAGCATGCATGCGCATATCATACATTCAGGACTTCAGGCGCGGACCTTTACTCCATTCACAGAGATTTGGATGCCACTCGATCTATCAAATGCTGCATCATTCAATGGAATCTTGGCTCATGCAGCTGCAGATCTCATGAGATTTGAAGGAGGTAGAAGTAATCCGGAGCTTCTGAAATACAAAACGGAAGCCATCGAAACAATCAATAAATGGCTTGGTGATACAGTCAACGCGATTACGGATGATGTTTTTGCTGGTGTCGTGCGACTTCTCACATTTGAGGTATGCTATTTTCCGCAGCTTGAAGAAGGTAACGGTTGATCGTGCCAAGAGTCCTGCTTTATGCTGATCACGCACGAATGAAATATTCACGGGACTAAGATGGTTGTTATACGCAGAGACACTGGGGAACACGTGAACGTTTCAACATGCACAAACATGGACTTCAGCAGATGGTACAGGCCAGGGGAGGTTATAAAGCTTTCGGTCCAAACTGGAGGATTCAGCTTGTCCTTTCCCTGTAAGTCCCCTATCATGTCCATAATCTCATTCGTCATATTGCGACTAAAGTGTCAGGCTTTCTATTGTTGAAATACCGGAACAGTCATCGTCTGTGTCGTACTTGATGGAGGAATTCGAGAATCTTGTATACAAGATATTAGATACTTCCTACTTGCCTCATCAATCCCCAAACCAGTCTCACCACGCCAAACAACTCACACACCTCGCGTCATTGGCAGAAGCGATAAAGGTTTTGCAACATCGACGGACAACAGAGGACGTCATGCGTGGAGAGACACGGCATCAACGGGAAGCAGTCTCTAAATGTCTGCAATGTTTACTTTTTATTTGGGCCACGCTCCAAGAAAGTGACGAGAGGAGTATTGGGAATCAGTCGAAGCAAGAGAATAGTCCTTCATTCGCTCTCAATACTTTTCTTCATGCGTCACGACATATGTGGGCCAAGTCCGAGGATGAAGTCATGTCAATCATCTTGGATGACTTCGCCAAAAGAAGGGAAAATATGGAGAAAACTGTCTTTGTTACGACGGTGATTGCATGTATCAAAGGTATTAGTCTTAGAGCCCTATATGGGGCTGAACAGTGCCTATCGAGCTATTGGAACTAGCCAGGGGATCAAACTCCTGACCAGGCAATTAGAATACTGAAAATGATAATTTAAAAACCCAATCAGAAATAAATTCAAAGACCTTGAGCGAACAACAGCAGGGTCCATTTAAGGGACAGTCATGGACGCTTTAGCTCCCTTATAAGCCGCAAGAGAACACATGGTGGTTTCGGCAATTAGATATTGCGCAGTAGCTAGGGCACTGACCAGAGATGGCGTTAAATATACGACAGAAATCGCCACAGATTTGGAGATAGTATGTAGGCGTGCATAGATGGTGTTCAGACTTCAGCAAAGTCCTATCTTTTGATATCAAATAGACGACTCGATACATTTTCTACACACCGAATTGCCAACATCAAATAGTGCATTTGATGTGGTTGTTCTTTGGCTGGGCCTACTTCGCACCCGTTAACCACCACTTTGCGGGTACGAAGACCCATAGCGCTCAGGGTTCAAACCCCTTTTAGGAAGTATTTTGATGCCTGAACGGCCTAATTAGCGCTACTCTTTAAACTGCTCTGTCCAATGTAATATAAATGATTCATGTATTAATGAAGCTTTTGGCACCGTACAATCAGATTAGTTGATTCGTAATCAGGATCATCTAAATATAATAGTACCTAAGATATCCCTTAAGCTCTTTTTACCACTTAGTCTTCGGTTGCGGGTGGTGGCTCTAATTAATCTTCTTCGAGGAGACTTATCATTGTATCTGTGCTATACGCAGAGGACATTGCCTTCCTTCATAAGGACTTGCTTTTCTGGCTGAAGTTCATACCAGATGCCTGGAGAAGATGATCTCGGCGAATACAACAGACCAAGCTTATTTCTCCTCGCTAGTGTGTTCGCCACTGTATTGCTCTGCGTGTTGAGTGTGGCTCTGGCGGTGAACCACTGTCCTTGCTTAGGAAGCTAGCACGACGAACAGCATCATCCCCGACATCATCCAAAGTACGCAAGAGTTTACCATTTAGACCATACATGTGGGGGCTGGGTGTGAACAAGCGATACCACATTGAAGACGTTGCTAGTTTTGTGTGCTTGTGCAACCTTCACATCCCCAGCTAGAGATATTGGTAGACTCAGCAGCGGACCTTGTCAATGAGAAATGTTTTGATTGGTCCGCTATACGAGAAGAGGCCGCCAAACTTGGTATGTAATAAAAGCCTTCTTAGGCTCACCACTGTATCTCCTGCTATATTTTGCATAACAGAAAGGGTCCAACTCGATGATGAATATTTTGTCACAAAATGATTCATGCGTCGGTTTGGCTGAAACCAGGAAGTGAATGACTCGACTTCCAGGAACGGGACGCTGTTATGTATGTAAAAGTCCACTAATAGAATCTTTCCTCCCCCAACTTCCGCACGAATTTTATGCCGATCCTGAGATATTCACTTGGCCTGGGCCATTAATCTCCACGGTAAAAGCATTCAAATCGTCTCCGGTTATGATTCCAATTTTAACTAATTCTATTACAAAGGATGAAAGCAGGCCTTTAGAGGAAATAGAGTTACTGAAGGTATAAAATCAAAGACGAGAGAAAGCTGGGTCTGTCTGATAGTTTAGAGCGGGTGTCTGTAAGTTATTATGAAAAGATACAAACTGAGAAGATGCACGCTAGATATATTATGTATCTGCTCAATAGCGAGGGGAGGACGGCTCTTTTCTAATTTTTATACGCATTCGCACTATATTTCTACTCCCCCTTTAGGAAAGTAACGCTATAAGTCTAGGCCCTTTTGGGAACCGGGGCTCATACTGTGAAAGCCCGCTACTAAGCTACTAAGCTCGTGAGCCTCCAGAACTATACTATTGAGCGTTACATGCCAGTTCCTTTCGGAAGAATTGAGTACAATTGATTCAAGAATTCTAAGAACGAGGGAAAGGAAACAATCTACGGCCACGACTGGGTTTTATACTCTTCCTGGCGACCTCGCCACAAGCCAAGCAAACACCGTCTTCGCTTACAGTTTTAGGAAGGGACGACTCGGTCTGCAGGTACGAGGTCGAGGGCCCAGGTTTGGCAGGTACGCAGTCGGTATCAGTCGGCAGATCGTCAGATCGTCACATTCTATAACGATCTCATCCTTATCAAACTGTAGAAGGAATTCAATAAATGCGGGAAAGGATCTCGGAGATTATAGAAGGAGAGGGACGATGGTTATAGGCTTTATAAAGCCATTAAACAAGCTCTTTACTAGATGGTAACAGAAGGGTCGACGTTCTGGAAGGTTAGGATCGATCGGTGAGGCATTTTGATTGGTCAAAAATTGGTCAAAAAAGTCGAAAATGACGTAACAAAACTATTCCCTCCTCAGCCGCTATGTAAGTGCTTCTCGCCATCTCTTCCTCGCAAAAGCTGATGACCCACAGATGAATATCACCCACAGTGATCCGAGGGAGACTTCGTTGGTCCAGATGAAACGGTACCTGTCCGGTGACCTGGAGCGCGTGGGTCAGAAGGTGCGCCAACGCTTGGAGTCCAGTCGGTTGGCGCGAGGGCTGCTGAAAGTGATCGGTGTGTTGGCCGTCACTATGGTGCTAGCTGATGGCCTGCTCACACCAGCCCAGTCCGTTCTCGGAGCCGTTCAAGGCATTGAGGTTGTGCAGCCGAGCATATCCAAAGGTACAATAATCGGTATCACTGATGCCATTCTCGTTGTGCTGTTTTTTTATTCAGCCGTTGGGAATCACGAAATTATCCTTCGCGTTCTCACCGATCGTGATTATATGGCTCGGGTTTAATGCGGCGTTCGGGATATACAACCTCACTAAATACGACGCCGGGGTTTTCCAGGCTTTTAATCCCGGCCTCGCGTTCGAATTCTTGATCCGTAACAAGACAGACGGATGGAGGATGCTAGGTGGTACTTTGCTTGCCTTCACTGGTGTGGAAGCCCTCTTTGCGGACCTGGGCGCTTTCAGCCGAAGCGCGATCCAGATCAGCTGGCTGTGCTACACGTTTCCGTGCCTATTGTTAGCATATATCGGTCAGGCAGCGTATATCAGCGTCCACCCAGAGGCGTATTCAAATCCCTTTTTCAACGCGGCCCCACCTGGAACCATCTATCCAGCCTTGGTCATCGCAATTCTGGCTGCAATTGTCGCCTCGTAGGCTATTATTACCGCAACCTTCCAGGTGAGAGAGTTGCAACCCTTGATTTGGGAGAAGGTCTCACTCTGACAATGCTGGCAGCTTCTTGCACAAGTGATGAAACTCTCCTATTTCCCTCAGATCAAAGTCATCCATACTTCTCAGATCTTCCACGGGCAGCTTTTCATTCCGATCGCGAATTGGCTGCTAATGATCGGAACCATCTTGATCGCATCGATCTATAACAACGTGAGTGGCCTCTTCCTTTCCCTATTTCATTCTTTTCCGGCGACTTATCTCATGTCCTCCAGACGACGTCCTTGGGTAATGCGTACGGCGTATGCGTTATGTTTGTGACATTTTTCGACACCTGCATGGTTTCTCTGGCTGCAATGTTCGTATGGCGGATCAGCCCGTACATTGTCCTCCTCCCGTGGCTCACCGTGGCCTGCCTGGACGGTACATATCTCTCTTCTGCGCTGACCAAGGTGCCTGACGGTGCCTGGTTCACGATCGCGCTCGCTGCAATCCTCGCCATGCTGTTTCTTTTGTGGCGATACGGCAAAGAACAGCAATGGTTCGCCGAAGCCGAGGACCGCGTCCCCACTGCACATTTCATCGTATCCGGTTCAGATGGTCAAATGTTCCTGTCCAAACGATACGACGACCTTCCAGTCAGCATCACCCCTGGTCTTGGGATCTTCTTCGACAAAGCGGGCGAGACGACCCCGATTGTGTTCAGCCAGTTTGTGCTTAAGCTCACCTCTTTACCTGAGGTGGTTGTATTCTTCCATCTCCGCCCACTCGAGCAACCTTCAATCGCCCCTGAGAATCGATTTACCGTGTCGCGTTTGGCCATTCCAAATTGTTACCGGCTGATTGTTCGATACGGATATAATGACGAGATCATCACACCCGACTTGGCGAGCGTAATAGTCCACCAGGTCCGGGAATATCTAACGTCGAGCAGTGCCAGCATGCCCTTAGATGGGGAGGATGAGGGAAAGGATTCTGTGACTCCTGGCAACTCCACGACGGAAGGCAGTAGAGACGCCCGCGCTTTCCTCGGTTCTGAAATTACCATTCTGGAAGCGGCATATTCCCACAAAGTGCTCTATATTGTAGGAAAGGAGCAGATGAAAATCAAGCCCAACACAGCACGCATCCGAAGAGCCTTGCTACTTGCGTTTCTGTGGATCCGGGATAACACGAGAAACAAGATGGCCAACCTCCGGCTGCCAATAGACAAACTGATTGAAGTCGGATTCCTCAAAGAGATATAAGTGTGGCGATAAGCGATCTGGATGAAAAAAGGCGCAGGATGTTGAAGAATCAGCTTGAATCGCCGCTGCGACATAGTACCTCCGTGTATCTCACTAGCGAACTGTTTATATTGCTTTTTGTATGACAGATAGTGTTACTGTTCGCGGACGGTATAAAGTACCTCTTCGTTCAGCGGTTGTTCCAATCTTGTTGTCTCCAATTTCATCTTATTCAGGCTGCCTAATAGGCGCAGTCCTCTCATCAACCCAAGACAAACTGATTCAGAGATATCCTGAGATCCATCCACCGCACATATGTTTACGTTTTGCCTTTCACAAAGTCAATAGTCAAAATTTGAAAATGGTTAGAGGTGGTGCATCGCCAATGTTTATACCGGCACAAGGTCACGATTTTTGCATCGCTAACCATGGTCAAAGGCGAGAAGCAAACCCCTAGAATATATGTTACGTATACCTAGGGGGTGACCTCGGTATGATGGCAAGAACCAACGTTGGAAGGTGGTAGAGTCCACATTGGGAGACCGGAGGTACATACTTTCCACCATTTTATTGGCAGCGGCCCAAGTCACATCGCCTTGATCAATATCTGGTTGTGCCTTTCTTTTTTCCTCTCTCTTTTTCTTCTTTCCATCTGTCTATCTTGACGATTTTCGACTTTCTATTTTTCCTCTTCCACTCAAACTATCTTCAAGTTTACATTTGAATCCCAGGAAAAGATGATTCGAACGGCGACAACGCTGAGCCAAGCCATAAATGAACTCCGCGCTGCTAGGGGCAATATCTCATCTCCGCAGTTTTATCAACTGATACACGAGCAAGATGCGAGACTCCCTTCCGTTCGTCTATCATTGTTAAATGCCTCTGAAGTCGAATACATACTGTGCCTCGAGCCGGCTAAGACTAATCAGGGATTGGATTCCTTTCCTACAATCGCCCCGCCCGAGTTATTAAGTGAGCCACAGGAATCGCAGAGGGGGATCTCGCTAACTTCTTGAAGTCAAAAATCTCGCAATGACCGACGATGCTTTGAAGAACGAAAAAAACGCTGAAGCTAGTATGCGCTGGAGGATGAATCACTTCCTTCTATTTGCATTTAACACAGCAATGGACTCGTATTCTGAAGAGAAAAGACTTCTGGAGATCCACTGTGAGCCTAGATGGTCATTCGGACCCGTCCGATATAAGGACCAGGCCGTGAAGCTATCAGGATACCCATCTTACGCCCTATGGTACGGAAACGAAGACGAAGCCGCTTTGAATGTCATTGTGGCCCAGAATACGAGGTTTAAGCGGCATGATAAGGGAATTCCGGAAGTTCTAGGATACATGGGTGAGTACAATGTACCACTGATGAAGTGCTCATTAACTGATTTGGTCGAAGGTTTCGTCCATCATCATCGCAAGAATGCAAATAAATTGAATTCTCCGGTCTATGGGGTTGCAACGGACTCTAAAACGTTTCACTTTGTCAGGCTGGACAATAATTCCACGGTATACTTATTCAATATGTCTCACTTGATTGAAGAGTTACATTCTAATACCTTCTAGTTTATCACCGCAACACTGGACTCTGAGGTAGATCTAGAAAAGGTGTTCAGTCTATTGGTTCATATCTTGAAAGAAGCATTGATCGTCCAATCGACTCAACCGAAAGAGCCATCTATGCAATCTAATCAAGGTGAAGGATCCGTCGATCCCCTCGTCCCCGTCGGGTCTTCTCTTAGACGAAAGGTTGCCAAGGAGACACAATATGAAAAGCTGAAAGTGGCCGCAGCTGCTTTGGATGAGGAGCTCGATTATTATGACATAGATGTGAGGGACCTCGAACTCGAATTTCCCGAAGACGAGACCTCTGAAGATGAGTATTCTGAAGATGACTAATGCTTTGAAGTTCGGCTCCAAGGTTGCTTCCAAGGCTATCGTTACCTTTTTTGCTATTTGCTAAACTGGGTGAGCGTACAATAACAGTAGTCACATCTTGTCTGATATTCACAACAACAAGCAATTATTTAAACATATCCTGCCTTCTAGGAAAAGTGTCTTTTGCGTAGTGTAGCTATGAGAAAGTCAAGTTTATTAATATGGTTGATCCTACGCCGATTCATGATACTTGGTAAGGATGATAGACCCATCTCAAGGGTTGAGATCCATATTCATCTCTTCGGACCCCACCCCACTGTAGGTTTCTGCTGAGGTCTCCTTTGAATGGGCTGGGGAGATGGTAGCTGCCTTCCGGAGCATCCATACCAGCAACCCGAACGGCTGCTCCAGAGCTGCCTGACGACCGACAACAGCAAATTCCGACCACTAGTAGATGTTAGAATTCCGAGTTCCTGACGTTGGGTTCTTGGCTGATATAAACTAGCTCACCTTCGAATCGTGACTGATTTTTAGAAAATGCCAAACTGATCCAGTATACGCCATCCCGTAAACACCACAGTTGCGCTTCTGGTCATTCTTGCGTCCCCGGTGGATACACCCTTTGATACCAATTAGCTTTCCCAAAAAAAGTATGACACATATAGCGAGATACATACCCATATATCCCAGGAGTTGGGGGATTGGATCCTTGGACTTCGCTCCGCCCTTAGCCTCAACGATGAGGACGTTAAGGCACAAGCCCTCGCTCTCACCATACCAGACACTATAGTCCATTCTTCCTGAGAAAACAACCCGCTTATGATTAAGAGTCACCGGGCCGAAAGAATAGGCCCTCTCGCATTGAACATTCAATGGCTGGGCATTTGTGAGATTCGAAGTGGCAGTCGTGTACGCATTGAGGGTGACAGCATCAATAAACCACCGAGTTCTAGCTTCAGTGGGTCGCGAGCGACCAAATGCCTGTTCAATAAGAGCCAATGTGGTGACTATAATGAATTAGCTGTATACCCCTTCTACTCTATGTCTGATATCACATACCGAGGTGGGGGGGTAGGGCGAGCGGCTGAACATTCTTCATCTCCAGGTCATAGGCATCGTATTCGAGCCGAAGAGACCTTTCAACCTCCTTCAAGGTCAGGTCTGAGACTGGGACACTGTCGTAGCGTTTCATCTGGCCCTCGACCTTATCAGTTGCAGTCTTCAGCTGTTGTTTGTCGATCCTCTCGTCGAGGAACTTCCGGACCGACGATCTGAGCTGGCGGAGGAGCTTATGACGCTCCTTTGGTAAAATCTCTGTGGCGATCATTGCTTCGCCGGTGGACTTCTCGGCACCAGGCACGCCCTCCATACGCTCGGCACTACCGCTCATCGTTGCAGAGTGGCTGGTAGCGATGTCTAGTACGGTGCAAAAAATTGGAGTGATGGAAGTGGAAGATGCAGGATGAGAGGAGAGTTGATATGGGAAGAAAGAAGAAGGAAAGTACTCTAGAAAAAAAGTAAGGTTTCAGCCTTGTGGGCAGCGGGTGATGGACCAAGGGTCCACGGATATCACTAATCTGGTGCGGACCGGTATTTCCTTTCCTCTTTATTTTCTTTCCAGCTCTCGCTGTGTTCTCTCTTTGATTCAATTTTCAAGTCTTCAAGGGAGACTCATTCAAGCTACCAAAAGGCAAACCACCTTATCGCTTCTTATTCCCTATGTTCTCAACCAGAATGGCAGAGTAAGACCCTTCTCCATTACCAGCTGCCCGTAAACGACCACTCGAGGTGGTGGCGCATACGAATTATAGTTTGTTGAGCGTAGACGACGCAAATTCCGTCTGAATCTAACGTACTATGGCTTACAGCCGGCTTCTATACTGTAATGACCCTAATACGGTCCAGATTTGACTTATGGCCTGCAGCCGGCTTTCGTTTCCCGTGGCGGACCGTATACGGTCTGAATTTAACTTGCGAATACCAGACCGAGGTTATGTTAATGAAAGACCAAAGAAAGTGGTTCTAGAACAAAGAATAGGTGCGAATGTGGTAGAATGCTAGTTTCTTTGATGGTTGTAAGGCGGCCGCGACTGAAAGAATGTGGATGACCACAGTAGATAGGATTTACTTTACTTCCTAAACCGAAAGCGAAGTTAATGTTTGCATGGTTTGCAACAGGGTCGCCAGGAAGTGCATGAAACCCAGTCGCGGCCGTAGAATGTTTTCTCTTTTCCTTTTTCCTTCCTTATACCCAGAATCCTTAATTGACTATACGAACGGGCACGCAATACCCACTCTATAGACCCCGAAAATCCTTTTTATAAACCTAAACCGCCTATCGCACTCGGTACTATAAGTATAGGTAATATGTCAAGTACCCACACTAATATATAGGAGCCAGTTTGATTGCTAACGGGCCGTGATCTATAGATGGAGATGGAATGGTGGACACGACGGGAATCAGGGCCGTCCACGGATCCCCGATATTTCGGTCGGAGATGACGACAGTCAGGATACGCCAGACGCATGGGCACATCATATTATGAGTTTCCCATGGACGACTCCTGCTGGTGTAAACATCGTCAAGGGCGCGACAGTCTAGGTCCTCCATCGAAAGAATTTCCGGGACAACACGCCTGGTAGTCACCCCATGTCGCTTTTTGTGTACATTGGTTATCGCCGGTCTCGTATGTGTCATCTCGACGAATAGCGTATCCCTTTACATATTCCTCGGACATTGTTGAGACACGATTGACGCGAGCTTAGAATCAACGGTAAAGGGATGCGGGGTGGAATCGGCCTGGCAGGAGTGTTGCGATGGGGAAACAACATTATTTATTACGGTCCTGGCAAGACTGCTGAAAGTGGGTATGCTTCCGGGTCGAAATCTTAAAAGACTGGGTCTTCGCCCGTTATTTGAGGCCAGTTACATTCCCCGTTTCGACGGTTCAATCCAGCTCTCTATCAAGCTAGACATCTATAAGTGATTGATCTCTCTCCCTATGCCATATTTTGTCCCAAATTTCGCTCCATCACTTGATACTGGCTGCCTCATTTTTTGAAATCCATGCAAGTTCCTGCCGATTTGAGTATTAATATACCAGGAAGGGAATTCAGGTGCCAATAGTCCTACCAATTGCACAAGCTCCCGAACAGCCTGTTCCATATAATCCAAACTTTTGACAGTAGAGATCTCCATAGCCGTAATAAGACTAACGAGCAGTCTTTGATCCTTTTCCTCGAGGTGATAATCCATTTCAATCTCGCATTTCAATCTACCAACATGTGATCGTAGGCATTTCCTGATCTCCATTCGTACCGATGTGTTCTTAGCAACCTCATCAATTAATTCAGATGCCTGAACCCTTTGTTTCAATTGGTTCGCTCGCTGATATATTTTAACCTCAGTTGGTTATGGCTTTAGATTGCTTTTGAAAGGATTCAGCGGCTCACCATTTCATAGATTTCTGCAACAGCAACCGGGCAGACATCATCCCATTTGCTCTTGAGATGCTTCAGAAAAAGGTCGAAAATGTCGAACTCTGAGCGAGGAATACAACCATTTGGAAGTCTGCTACCCGGAAAGCTGCTAAGGAAGACATCGGCCTTTCCTTTCGAGTCTGGACTCCTGACCCATGCGATACCGCATGGCTCTGGGCACTGCTCGTCGTTTCCGGGGATATGTTAATATTTGGCCGGGAACGCAATTGATACGTAAGTTATCTCGGTTTCGAGAAAGTTTTTGCCGATGTATTGAACGTATTGTGATTTGCCAAGTTCAAATTTCATGTCACATTCGGCATTGAACTGTCTTGGTACACGAGACCAAATTTCGTGCTGTGCACACACACTGTATCAAAGTTAGAATATAGAACGAAGACCCCAATTCTTTACTCAGTATAATGTTCGCCGCCCTTCACGTGGGAGCAAGTCATACTTGGGCTTTAGGATTGGCTGCTAATCAAAGTGATAGTCAGGAATGTATTGATTGATTTGCACCCAGTAGGTATCCTCGTTTCCAAGTTTAAGCCAGTCACTTGACCGCATGTATTCAAGTGTAGACATTGAGCTTAGTAGCTTCCTCACAATGCTCTCGTTTTTTTGATGTAGAGCGTATTGTAAAGGTGTTCGTCCAGTTCGGTCTTGGCAGTCCAGCAATGGCCCCTCTATTTTATCTTCCATCAATATATTAACCAGCCTCTCATGTTGATGGAAGCACGTAAGGTGCAAAGGCCTGGTTCCTTCGTAATCGCACCTATCCAAAATCCAGGGATCAACCTCTTTGCCCCAAAGAACAAGCTTTCTAAACGTAT
Organism: Penicillium roqueforti; assembly: GCF_015533775.1. NCBI lineage: Eukaryota > Fungi > Ascomycota > Eurotiomycetes > Eurotiales > Aspergillaceae > Penicillium > Penicillium roqueforti. Next base: position 48,476 of record NW_024067598.1, read on the forward strand.
TCAACAATTTTTCTAGCCCGTATTCCTTTTCATAAGTTTCTGAATGGCGAATTAAGTAGTTCAACGAGAGGTCTTTGATTTTCTTTTGTGCCATCAAGCCCACGACATTCTGGTGGTTCTTCTCTACTGCCCATAACATCGGAGTTCTTGCGAAAGTCCCGTCGGTTTGATCGGTCCGATTTGGATCAACGTCTTTGTTTGCCAAGAGATATTCCACGATTTGACTGTCGCCGAATTGAGCAGCCCAAGAGAGCCAGATGCGTCCAAATTTATCCCGGCGGTCTGGTAGGAGAAGGGAGTCTACTAACTTGGCGAGGTCGTGGCGAGGAACCATTCGATTTTGTGGTGTAAGATCGATTGGCATACTGATACCATGATCTAATCTAGCTTTAAGAAGCCACCAAAAGCCTGTATGCTGGTCGCCATCCTCTTTATGTGGGTCAGCTCGATAGTCAAGAAGCAACTGCATGATCACCACACGCGACTTGCCCGCGGCAAGTGAGAAAGGAGTTCGCCCTCGTGCGTATTGATCCACGTTGACGATGGAATTCTTTGATTCCAGTAGCTGTCTCACGGACTCGACGTCCGATTGAATAACTGCGTTGATGAGAGGGGTGTTGCCTTCACAATCTGCTAAATCAAGATCGGCATCTCGTTCAATAAGAAGACCGATAATGTCTTTTTTTGGCCTCGGAGGGGCCTGGACTCACTGCCATTGACAAAGGCGTTCGACCATAGGCGTCTCGGTGGTTGACTTTAGCTGCATTTGCCAGAAGGTACTGAACGATTTTGGTAGACCCAATAGAAACTGCTCGTTGTAGCGGAGTAGGATCAAGACCATCATCTGGATTGATCATCGCATTCTCTTGCTCTACAAGAAATCTCACGGTCTCTAGGTGACCAAGTTCGACTGCACGTGATAGTGGAGTTCGACCCTCACTGTCCCGCCACTCCACCAGGGCCCCAGCTTTCTTTAGGAGCTTTATTGTTTGGGGCTGTCGTGATTCCACCGCCAAAAAGATAGCTGTTCTGCCCTTCGGGTCGGATAGATTTAGGTCTGTTGTCTTTCTTTTTAAAAATTTGTCGATAGTTTCCGGTCGCATCGTGGCTTGCCACAAGGGAGATTGTGATATCTCGCCGTCGCAAAAGTTCACGTTAAAATCGTCACATTTCAAAAATGCTTCTATTCGTTCGAGTATTTCGTTCTGCCAATATTGCAGGGCCTTCACATTCTTCTCTCCTTTTCGCTTTCGCGGTTCTCTTTGGAGTGTATTCAAAAATTCTGCCTTCAGAGTGTCAAAAGATTCCAGAGGAAGGGAATCACTGGTCGGTTTTTCAGTCATATTTGTCGTAGACTGTGGTTCTGATATCACAAGCAAGCAATAGGGACGAAGTTTGGTCTTGGAATTTAGCGATATCCTTGAAAATTCTTTTTTTTCAACCTGCAAAAGGTCACAAATTTAATAAATTCCCTTAAGCTGAGTAGCCAAAAATAACATGCATGGCCCCCATATGTGTTAACAACTTGCATGTTATCCAATGAAAGAGTTATGTTCCGATGGCACACTTAGTCGCCCGGAGTTCACTAATAACTCATTAGGCAATAAGCAGGGTGAAATCTAGGTGAGAATTACCCAAGTCGCGCGACCACCGCGTTGGCCCCCTTAGCTGTACATCCACATATCGGATATTGGATGAAGGAAAGACATATTATTGGCTACATGAAACAATATGAAAGTGGATCTGTGGCAGATGACTAATTTTGTTTACTTTTGACCCTTTGGGCTTTCCTGTGCGTGGATCTATAAAGAGCCAACATCGCTTAACATGGGGCTCAAATCTTGGATAATGTATCCTCCATCACCACCTTAATTAGAACTCCCACTCACTGCTGTCTAGAGCCCAATTAATCTTGTGAGGGGGGTTTGCCAAGCCGTACAGAACGTAATATGAGTCAGACCATGTCTTTGGGGGGGAGAGAAACTCAGCCGCGCTGAAACCGCACATTTGGCTAGGGAACAACAGAAATTAGCACATACCCTATAGTACCACCGTGGGAATGGAAAATCACTCACATTGACCCAGATACCTGATCATAGATCAGGTTTGTTGTCGTAGCGGGGGTTCGGCTCGATTCCACATGGCAGAAACTGTCTTCTCAATAAGTCAGCTCCAATATCACTGAAAGGAGAGTGATAACAAACTCATTGACTCGGCGAAACTCTCGACGAATGTCATCGCGAGCGTCACGATCTAGGCTCCAGAAATACTCATCCGAAAGAGACTCTCCAGGCACCTTGTCCCATACAATACAGACAGAAAATCCCCCCGGGACCGCATCGTCGTTCCCTTGTTGTGCCTCTTTGTAGCCCAGGAGGGCGGAAGTAACATTACATGCCATGGACTTGAGCCTTTGAAATGCCTTTAGTCCAGTGGGTATATATATCGGAATAGCTTGGAGTGCTCTGGTTTTGGGCTTAGTGTACTCCGTGCCGATGGTTGGGATCTGACGGTGGATTCTCATGAACGCAAGCTTTTGAGTCAAGTAGTCCTTTCGGTAGCAAAGAAACTTTGCCATAGTTTAAACAGGGCCATGACGCTCAACTTCCTTCTGGCTCATCAGAAGGGCTGATTCCTCGAGATGTTGGGTGATGATCCATGTTTGGGCAGGCAACGAGACATATGGATCGGCATCTGTTGTGATCTCACTGCCTTCTAGGCTAGCCAGAAACGGGGTTGTGACCTGGTGCATGACAGGCTGATATATCTTTGCGAAACAGAGCGAAAGTTTGTTGAAATGTAGGCGCGGAATTGGAGAGAATTTGAGAAATAAAAAAGATGATCAATGAGTGACCACAGGACTGAAGTGGAAGCCTTAGGCTTCAGGCTTTACTTCTGTTTACATTTTTCTCTTCCTCTTTCCTCTTCTTTTTCTGGATAACCTTTTTGTTTCAATTGATTGTTCCAACAAAAACCTGTGAGTCACACTGCGATTGTAAATTGATGCATTATTTTGGAGGTAGTATGTGTATACTGACGTCATATTGCCTATACTAGAATATACCACACTGAGCACTCCCCACTGTGGAGTATGGAGTATATAAGCTTATGTTTTGAAAGAATTGGGTTAGGCGTTACCTCGTGATTGATTGTTAACAAGCGGCCAAGGGACGGCGGCTTCAAAAGTGGGGTTCTCTTTATTACCCGTCGACCTTGCCAGCAAGGGTGCGTTTTGGTCACAACTCACGGCCAGAGAGGAAGATTAAGACATTTATTGTGGGTACAAGTCCCTGCGAAGACATCGGAGCTCGAGCAGAAATGAGTTTGTTTTCAAAACTCGCAAATCATGCGCTGGACTTCACCTCCGTCGCCAAAAGCCATCTCCTTTTCTTCAATGGCGGAGATTCAGGCTCCGTCCGGGGTCATAGCGCGGGGTAGTGCCCGTCCGGGGTAAAACTCGCCGAGCCCATAGCCCGCGGATGAGATGACACCGAGACGTGTCCTACTCTGGGATTCGTCAGGTTCTTTAAAGATCGATATTATTTATCTTGGATCCTACACGTCCAATCGCCACCCAGACCATGTTCTACAGACATAGAGAGATCAAGCATCATGAGCATCCAACTTCGTGTTCGGAGGCCAGCCGTCGAAGACACTCTGAATGGGTCACGTTGCTGAACATTTGCCCGTGTCCAGGTGGTACTATATATGTGGAGCCAAGCATAGCGCTAACTAATAATTAGAGCTTACGAGTAACCTCTCCTAGCTCGTCGGTTAAATTCCAAGGTTTACTCGCTCATTATGATAGGCTCGACAGAGGATCAGGAGGGTCGGATTTCAGAGTGGACAACAAGGAAAACCCTGGGACGGGACACAGGCATGACTCGCACTGACTGAACGCGGGAGGATTCTGGACTCTCCCCTAAGATCCAAAGGAGGATATTCTCCGGCGAATAGAACGCCACATCTAGACGCACACCACCACATTTCAGCATACCCCGCAAATGCACCAGTAAATTTCCTCCCCGCTATTACCTATCAGGGCGAGTACATATCAGATCACTTCGCTTGACAAGAACCCGCCATAATCAAGTGACGCTACTACCGTAGTGCCGGGGGAAATGACCCTCATGAATAGAGATGTCGGCTTGTGGAGGTCAAGGTCCGGAGAAAGCTTCACCCAATTAAGCTAAGATCGGGACCATAATCACGAGCATGTCGTCGCGGGTATAAAGATCTGAGACCCCCAGTCGTGCCTGCCTCTCTTCCATTCACCCGTTTCCCCAGAAATCGTCAATATGAATAGCGACATCACAGAGAAGGAGACCTCAGCGTTAGAGGTCGAGGCAACGAATTTTATATACAACGAAGTTCGTAGTAAAGAGGGAATTTCGTTATTACTATGGCGGATTAATTGGTAGGCCGGAATTATTTCGTTTAAACCAGATATTCGTTATAACCAGGTTCGTTATAAACAGGTTTTACTGTACTCAGATGGAAAGATGTCTGCGTTGCTATCTAACTATGCCTCGGGAGTGCTTTTAATCACATGGCCGCTTAGTCATCCTGATCTAGAAACCCCGCAGCAATATGTATCTATCCTCTTTCTTGAATATTTCACACATCTAGAACTCCATAAATTATCTCTCGCAATGGTTAAAGTTCTCTTGACTGGTATGTGATTTTAACTTACCCTCGAGCCCAAGCTAACTATCTACTTTAGGAGGCAGTGGCTTCATCGCCGCCCACATCATTGACATTCTTCTACAACATGGGTATGCGTTAGCCAACATGAAAATACAGAGTATTGGTTGACAGTTTTACTCTAGTTTTGATATAGTTGTTACTGTCAGATCGGAGGAGAAGGGTAAACGCATTATTGAGGCCCACCCCGATGTGTCGAAGGAGAAACTCTCTTATGTGATTGTCAACGATGTAGCTAAGGATGGTGCATTTGATGAGGTTAGTAGAACATCGTGCCCCTGATAGATACACAACTAACGGAAAAACAACAGGCCGTCAAGTCAGACCCTCCCTTTGACTATGTGCTCCATACCGCATCTCCTTTCCATTTTAATGTTCAGGACCCCGTGAAAGACTTCCTTGATCCAGCCATCAAGGGAACCACTGGTATTTTGAAGGCAATCAAGGAATATGCTCCTACCGTGAAGCGAGTGGTAATCACGTCATCATTCGCTGCTATTGTGAATGGCAAGCAGCACCCCAAGGTCTACAGTGAGAAAGAATGGAATCCAGTGACATGGGAGGAGGCGTTGGACCACTCGCAAGTTTACCGTGCTAGTAAGGTAAGTGATACTGGACGGTCAGCCTGAGTAAATGCAAGTGCTAAGTCAGTTCCATACCAGACCTTTGCGGAGAAAGCAGCCTGGGCCTTTGTTGAGAAGGAGAAGCCGAATTTCGATATTGCTACCATCAATCCGCCACTAGTATTTGGCCCGATAGTTCATTATCTCAACTCCCTTGAGGCTATCAACACCTCGAACCAGCGCATCAGAAACCTCATCCAGGGTCAAATGAAGGAGAAAATAGCCCCAACGGGCACTTTTCTCTGGGTGGACGTGCGTGATGTGGCCCTCGCACATGTCAGAGCCATCGAAGTCCCCGAAGCAGGAGGCGAGAGATTCTTTGTCACCGCTGGCTTCTTCTCGAACAAGGAACTTGCGGATATTGCTCGCGAGACCCATCCCGAGTTAGAGTCTAAGCTGCCCCCTGCAGACGCTCCCAGCGACTTCCCGAAAAACATCTATCAGATTGACAACAGTAAATCGCAAAAGATCCTTGGACTCGAGTACCGCCCACTAAAGCAGACAGTCTCAGACACCATCGATTCTCTTCTAGCCGTCGGTGCTTAAACTCATTTCATAGATCCAGATTGAATTGATGGATACATTATGAGAGAACAAATCAAACATTCTTCTTTTACAACAACGTATATGAGAGCAATTTCAAGCAATAAATTCCATCAAGTGCCACGCGTCTTACATCTTATAATAATAAACATGAGAGTTACATCCTATAGATACAAAACTGTGGGTTAACTACAGAACGGCGGTCTCGGTCGTTGTCGCGCACCGTACCGCTTTGGCCCGTGTTCTCCGGTCAACTTTTCTCGCGCCAGCTATCCAAGATCACATAGTCAATCCACTGAACAAGATGGCCTCCGCCAGGCTATCGCCAACGGCGAACTTGCTACGAAACTCGCGTTTGTTCGCACTCCCTAAAACTCTCAAGGGCCGTAGTGGCCAAACGTCGAGAGAATCCGACACCGCGACTCTGCATTATCCCATTCGAGCCTCCATCGTTACACCGCAATCATCACTAGCCCGAGGCGATTGGGGATTGAAACGACCGTTACCGGCTAAGTCAACATCAGAGAAATCATCGAGGCCTGTCGTTAGAGTACACGCTCTCGATACATATGAACATGTCACCGACTTCGAATCCGCCGCAGATCACACCGTCACCCTCGAGAAGTTCCAGGAGCTGCACATGCCTATGTCTCTCCCCTCCAAAGTCAATTACGCTACAAGTGTTGTGCCAAGACATCAAAGTCCGTTCGAAGCGCATCTCGATAACACCGAGACCAGCCAGGGTCTCCAGGAACCTGGTGCCAAGCAATTCAGACACACCGGCCCTTGGCTTGCCGGACAGACGGAGTCAGAGTTCGCAGCGTACTTGAAGCAAGTGACTCGCAATAAGCCTGAGCTCCTGAAGAAGCTTCGTGAACAGTTTGTTGCTAAGCGGTCTGCTGAGATCCGGAAACTGGCACAGGATAATGGAGAAGACTTGGAAGCTCACCCCGCAACTGTCACCGATGCGGAGTTCAATGCCTACATTAAAACTCTGCGCAATGACCCATTCGCTCTCGGTCCCGTGGTCTATGAGCTGCTTGATCTCGCTTCCCCCCCTGCCGTTCCCAGCGAGCGTATCGGGCGCAAGTACTATCAATCTCCTGGAAGCAAGTTGTCCTCATTCGAATACGCCGTCTCAGGACCCCCGAAGACACACCCGTCTGGTGGTCTGTCATACACACGATCACACGCGCTGATTCACAACCATGCCCAGTTTGGCCCACAAGCCCACCAGCGCCCCGTGGAGGCTCGTATCTTGCGCCCTAAGGGCCGCTTTAAGGGACGCATGGCGCGTGCCCTCGCGGGTATTGGTGGTATTGCTGTCGAAGATTTGAATGCCATGACCTTTGTGGAGCAAGGCACACCCCCCGGTCTGACTTTCTTCGATGCGTCCATCCCTGGAGGAGGTAAATACTGGGTTACTCCTATCCGGGCTTCGGTTGACTCCGACGGCCGCATTGGCCTTTCATCTTATCGCGCGAGTGCAACCGCCAAGGCTCCTTACGGCATCGAAGACTACCACAAGCCGACTACTTTGACTATCTCCGATGTTGCCACTGCCCCATCCCCGTTGGTCCCGAGATTGGACAGACTGCCACTCGGTCAGCCTCGGTTCCAGCCTTCCGCGGAGAACCGACCCCGGAGGCAACCCACGAGGGGGACAGAGGATGTCGCACGCAGCCTTCTTAACAACCTTAACTCTAAGTCATAGGGAAAAGTGAAGTTTTATGAGGATGTGCAAGGGATTGTACCATGTATGATAGATTTGGTGCTTGTGTAAAGCTATTTTCGTTTTCTTTTCTGATTATGTCATATATAAGGTGCATCAATATCAAGTTATTTCGACAGCGGTAAAACAACCAGACAATAGATTCAATAATTGTACGTATACTTGAGGATGTACTTTTGATTTGTTTCCTACCTTCGGATATCGCGAAGGATTACATAATCAGATAAGATACGTAAGCCACGTGACTGCTTGATTAGGGCCGGCCTAGGGCAATGACCCACACAGGACTAAGCGAAACCCGATTTCTCAAACCCATCCAAATCAGCACGACTACTCTGGATCTTTCGAACATTCATTCCGCCAGCCAACAACCGCCAAAATGGGTCGCGTCCGTACCAAGACAGTCAAGCGCTCCGCTAAGGTCATCATCGAGCGTTACTACCCCAAGTTGACCCTCGACTTCGAGACCAACAAGCGTATCTGTGATGAGATCGCCATCATTGCCTCCAAGCGTCTTCGCAACAAGGTGAGATTATATACATTGGCACCAACAACTCGAGATCTCCAATTCTGATCCGAAATCTCTTCTAGATCGCTGGTTACACTACCCACTTGATGAAGCGCATCCAGCGTGGTCCCGTCCGCGGTATCTCCTTCAAGCTTCAGGAGGAGGAGCGTGAGCGCAAGGATCAGTACGTTCCTGAGGTCTCTGCTCTCGACGTCTCCCAGACCGAGTCCGGCCAGCTTGACGTTGACGCCGACACCAAGGACCTTCTCAAGTCCATGGGCGTAAGTTTCCACTGCACACTACGATGCGTTGGCATATTTCTAATTTACCTCTACAGTTCGACAACCTCAAGGTCAACGTTGTTGCCGTCAGCCAGCAGCAGCAGGTCGAGCGCCCCCGTCGTTTCGGTCCCCGCTAAATCCAGCGCCCGGAATAACGAAAAAAACAAAAGTTCATACCTGGCCTTCGGTCGACCCTTGGCGGTACCCAAATGTCTGTTCTGGCTGGCTTTTCGCTCGGCTAGCATGGTTTAGCTTAGTGTGGAGGGCTATTCCTGGATGAGGAATGAATAAACATGATTCTCTTTGAGAAAGGTGTCGCTGATTCTCCGAAAGGAGATGACGCTTGATTGCCAATTTTCCTTCCTCGTGTCTACCTACCCATGAGTTTACTCTCTGGTTTGGACCTACGTAGGAGTTCTTGGACTGGGGGTTACCTCAGTCCGAGAGACTCGAGACTTTTGGTGGTTTGAGTCATGCCTGGATTTATACGTACATATTCTATATATGTACGAGTCCTGCTGGCCAGCCTATAGCCATACATATGGTCTCTGTAGATTGTTCATTACTCATGCGTCAATGTCAACATTGATCGGGTATTAATAAGTAGAACGCCGAAAATCCCCTTCGAAATCCCATAGCAGCATTGCTATCCTCAGATCCGATCGAGCAAATCTATGTCTCCATCTTGATCGACGTCTCGTCGCTCCCTGGGCACGTATCCTTCAATGGAACCGCCCCTTGCATCCTCCGGTCGCATCTGTGGAGCGGCAGCCACCTGCTGAGAACCACGTTGATTCTCTCTAATATCAACGTTAACACGTCCATCCGGACGAATCAAGCTGGTATCGCCGCGTTCCAACGCAAGCTCCCGGGACCGATTGCGATTCCCAAGTCCCATGCTCTGTAAATCATCCACAACGGATGAGATACTGCTAGTAGCGGCGGGTGCCTTCAAGCGCTTGGCGCGAGCTTCCTCGAGTAATAGAATAGACGTGCCCCGCGTATCGCCCGCCCGTCGTTCCCACACAGGCTTCTCAGATAGCTGCACCCGGATCCAAAGAGCTCGCTCTGCGCATGCATCCGAGCACCACTTTTCGATGCGGTCCTGTGAAACAATCTCCACGCTGCGTCCACGCCCTCCTGGCCCACTTCCTTTAGGACCGTATTTAAACTGGAACCCGCCTCGCGGGCCGTTGTCTTGCTTGCGATGCTTGTGGGGACATAGAGCATACCCGCACAAGTCTTCGAAGTTTCGCTCCAGGATCAGATTGTCGTAGTCGCTGGGGCGAAATGGGGCTAGCGAATATTTGAGTTTTACAGCATCTTCTTGCGACGGCGCGGCTGGGTCCGCTGTCGGAGAAGAGGGGAGCTCGAGGAGCTCAAGGATGCGGTTAAGGATGACATCTTCGGCATCCTTTTGGGTCTGAATCTGCTGCGCGTGTTCCAGTGCGACTTCGAGGTGCTGCTGGGTCGCACCGGGCCTACCTTCTAGGTATTTGTCTTGCTCTTCTTGTGTAGGGTATAGGTATGAAGGTGGGGGTCGCTGGGCATTGATCGCGGCATATGTCTCGGGAAGAGAGGTCTTGAGAGCGTGACTTGGCCCTTGGTGTGCCATGGTTCTTAACTGAGGCCCCTGGAGGATAAGCCAAGGGTAGTTTAAATTGAAGATGGGTTGAGTTGGGAAGTGAGAGGAAATAGAAAAAATAAAATCAGCAGAATTCGACTCCAAAGCGGAAGAGGCAAAACCCCGGATTGACCCCCAATGGGAGGAGGGACACTTTGACTGCTGACGTAGGCTTTGGGCATCCAGGATATGTATGGATGTGTGGAGGTTTTATGCTTGCTATTTGACATCGCATAACTTGTAGATATTGACATATGGTATCCTACAATATGCAATATATACATACTCGGTACAGTCTACATATGGAATATTTCTCTCGACCTAGGTAGTTATATAGCTTCGACGTCAATAGCCTAGCTACATACCAAACTATTTAACGTACATCACCTAAAGACAAGTTGAATACCCACATATATCTAGAATCGGTATAAATTCCCTTGGTATTTCAACACATCTAGGCATTTTCCCCCATGTGCGTGTTCCTTGGTTGATGTGTTAAGCCGCCGATCGTCCAGTGGAGCCCATTTCCCTCATCCCGCCAAGTGACGACCACCTCGCTGCTCCGTACATCCTCCTCCCCTACTACTTTTTTTTTGTCTTTCCGACCGTGTTCCTTTTTTCTCATCTTGCATCAATTCTCTACTGGCCCCGGTTACGGTGTTCGGTTCTCCACGCCGTGAGTGTTTCCGCAGTCCCCCCTCCCCCCCTCATCTCCCCCGTAGGCATCCACTCACTGACGTCCGTTTCATCTAAGCTGACACGCCTTCGTACCACAAAGGAATTGATTCGTTTCGCCTTAAATATTGCTGCATGCTAAAGGCATTGAAGCCGGCGATTCGCTCTGTACAGATATTCTAGCATCATTGCGTCACAGACTCGTTCAGCATTCCTCACTCCACACCGATTGTCCTAAGGCCTGAACATCGGTCTCGGCTTGCCAGATGTCAGTTCCGCCCTTCACGGTCCGCTCGGTCTTCGAGTACGCGTCGGGCCACGATGATGACCTCAACTTCCCGATCGGTCAAATCGTGACCGTCACCGCCCTGGAGGACGACGATTGGTACTACGGTGAATACTCAGACGCCCAGGGGGCCAGACAGGAGGGCATCTTCCCGAAAAACTTCGTTGAAAAATATGAGCCTCCGGCCCCTCCGAGGCCATCTCGACCCAGGCCCAAAAAGGAGCCCGAGACGTTGCCAGTGGAGTCTCCCGTGGTCGAAAGCAAGCAGGCTGAGCGCGAGCCCGAGCCCGCGGTGCAGCCTACAGAGGAAGATTATGGGATTCAATCTTCGCAGCCACTGCCCCAGTCCCCTCGTCTACATGCGAGTGCCCCTGTATCAGAAGTTGTATCCTCGCCCCCGCAGCCAGCAAAGGCGCCCGCTCCCGCCCATCCCGTGGCCCCAACCGAATCCGCAGCCAAAGCACCCTCAAAACCTGCGCCTCCAGCTGTAGCGGATAAGCCCTCGGGGTCATCATTCAGGGATCGTATTGCTGCCTTCAATAAACCTGCCGCTGCACCGGTTACGCCATTCAAACCCGGTGGTTCCCAGCCATCCTTCGTCAAGAAGCCTTTCGTCGCACCACCTCCTAGCCGGGATGCCTATAAGCCTCCACCAAGGGAACCTGCGCCCAAGATCTATAAACGAGAGGAGGATCCAGATGTGAAGGAACAAATTGCCCGCGAGCCTCCGGTTTCTGAAAGCCGGCCTGCCCATATTGAAGGTGGCGAAGAGGGAGCAGAGGACCAGCCTAAGCCAACTAGTCTGAAAGACCGAATTGCTTTGCTTCAGAAGCAGCAATTAGAGCAAGCTCAACGTCATGCAGAGGCAGCTCAGAAGAAAGAAAAACCCTCTCGCCCTCCCAAGAAGTCGATGGACGAACCCGTGGCTCCCGCAGTCCTCGACGAGGAACAGGAACCTCCCTCCGTTGAAGAACCACCGGCTACTCGCGATACTAGTGTTGATACATTGAGGGCTGCGGCCCCTCCTTCACAGCCCCCTGCCCCATTCTCACCCACCCAGGAAGTCGCGAGTGACGCCAATGATGCCGACTACTCCGCTGCTGCAGACTCCGAGGATGCCGGCGAAACATCCACCAGCAAGGACGATGAGGAAGATCAGGCTCAACCGCGTCCAGTTTCTCGTCGTCAACCGTTGACTCCTGCAGTCGAACAAACTGCCGAGGCAGATGTTGAAGACGAGGGCGATGCAGAGGAAGAGGAAGAGGAGGAAATGGACCCTGAAACTAAACGCAGAATGGAGTTGCGTGAGCGAATGGCCAAGATGAGCGGAGGAATGGGCATGATGGGTCTCTTCGGCCCGCCTATCGGAGGTATGCCAGGTATGCCAGGTATGGCTAGTGCCGGTAGTGCTCGCAAGCCCAAGACTCCCATCGAGTCAGAGAAGCGGCTTGGAGAGCTCGAATCTGAGCCCACTTCCCCTGCCAATGCGCCCCCTGTCCCTATGATCCCACTTCCTGGGATGAACGCGGCTAGCAAGCCGGTACCTTCTTATACTGAGGTGGAGAAGGAAGAGGAGGAGCCTTTGGCAACTCCTCTCACTGAACAACACCCCGCACGCGATGTGCCAGACGTCGAGGAGGTCGTCCACGAAGGTGCACTGCCTCGTACCTCTATTGACCGTCCGGCCCCGGCTCCACCATCTCAAGGTAAATTATTCTCCAGCAGTCTGATGCATGGTTCCAATTCCTGATAGTCGCAGATCGTTCCGCGCCTCCTCCGCCTCACCGAGAGTCAAGGCCCGTCCCGACAGTTCCAGTCGAGCCACCGGCTTCACCTCCGCCAGTTCCTGCTGGTAAGTACCCAGATCCGGAAGCAAATTATACGACCTGGGCATTAACGATGATATACAGGTCGACCAGCTCCTCCTCTACCACGGCCCACAACTGCCGACAAGGGCGAAGAGTCTGATGATGAATTGTCGGTGCACACATCTACTCTGTCGTTGAATAATTCGCCTGCTCCACCACCCGTGCCTACACATGCGGTTCATGAACATATTGACTCTCGCCGATCTTCAATATACGACCCTATGCCCTCTACGGCTTCGACCCCCGCGGCTGAAAAGAGAGCTAGTCGTCTACCACCCCCTATTCCAGTCAATCCGCCAATGCCACCATCGGCGCAGGGCCGCGCTCCCCCTCCCCTGCCTTCTGACCAGCTTCGTCGCCGATCTACCGTCGACAGTCGCACGAGTGCGTTATCTGCTCCTCGACAGGCTGGAGAAGAAGCGGAAGGAGAGGTGACTGAATATGATGGAGACTATGACACAGATATCGCATCGGGTGTGAAACACAAGGATGCTCTGAAAGCCCACGAGCGTGAATCCAGCTTTGACGAGGGTATTTTCACCGACGACTATTCCATCCAGTCTCCGCGCAGCCCCCAGGAATCCCGGCATCATCACCTACCTCCTCCTCCACCCACGGCTCCCAGAGCAGTTCCGCCTCCACCGCCAAGCCAGCCGCCCCGGAATGCACGTGCGTCTATCGACACACCTAGGGGACCGCCGCCCCCTCCGCCGGACAGAGAGCCAAACAGCGATGATGATGTTGAATATGACCCTTTCAACTACGCTGCTCCCCGACATGGTCTTCCGGCGTCTCCACCCGTCCCAGTCGGTCGCCCAGGGCCGCCTCCTCCTTTCCCAACACAAGCGGCCGATGAATTTGACGATCTATATGATGCCCCTCCTGTGCAAAGCCCAGTAAGAGAAAGGAGTGATAAGCGCCTTTCACTGGCGCTTCCCCAAGGCCAGGCTTCGGGTTTGCCATCCCCGTCCGCAGCTCGAACCCAGCGCGCATCTGTGGATATTCTAAGAAGTCAGCCCAATCTTCGCCGATCTATGGATGTTTCTCGCCCATCTATTGACCAAGGCTACATCGCCACCGATGTTGATTTCGCCGCGTATACCCTCTGGTGGACTAAACCCAAGACACCGCCTCCAGCTTTCCAGAACCGTACTGATCTGCTTTTCGAGGTCGAGGAGACTGCATCTACGAACCGCAGTGGCAAAACGACAGTCTCTAAGGACGTCTATATTCTATTCATCGATTACTCTCAGACAGTGTTGAATGTCCAGTTCGATCCCAAGAACCCCAAGGATGCTTCCTTCGAGCAGCGCCATGAACCCCCACCGCTCCCGTCTCGCCAGGATCAGCTCGAGCAGGCTCACATTCAGCTTGGAACCCGAATCTCGGAAGCCGTCAACTCGGTCCAAAACTCTACCGTTGGAGACGGCACTCCGTTCGGATTGGTCCAGCACCTGCTCAGTCCTCTTTCCGACGCGCTACTTCCGGTGGGGACCCGCGCTTACGGTGCCTCGGTTTATTCAAACCTGGCCAATGCCTCCGTGTCTCAGAACGATGAAATCCGCGCTGGTGACATTGTCAGCTTCCGCAATGCCCGATTCCAGGGTCACCGCGGTACTATGCACCAGAAGTACAGCGCCGAGGTTGGAAGACCCGACCACGTCGGCATCGTGGTCGATTGGGATGGCACGAAGAAGAAGATCCGAGCCTGGGAGCAAGGCCGCGAGAGCAAGAAGGTCAAAATGGAGAGCTTTAAGCTCAACGACCTCCGTAGTGGTGAATGCAAGGTCTGGCGAGTGATGCCCCGTAGCTGGGTGGGCTGGGAAGCCAGTAAGTAACAGGATGGTCTTTTTTGTTGCTGTGATTGCGCTATGAGCAGACGACCCTTTCTTTTGTGTTTTTGCTTGCCCCTTCTAGATTGGGTGAGATCATGTATGAATGAAAAGGTACCTCCTTTCTCCCCTGTCTTCTATATTCTTCTCCCTCTTCTCTTGTCTTTTCCTGTCCTGCTCCCCTCTCGCGAATCATGTGGACTTGGTGTGGTAATGTGAGATGGGAAACGGTGGTCCCTATGTGATGGAGAGTTGAGCGAGCGTGCAGCTTTTCGTTTTTTTTTTTGTTAATGGTACATCTTGCATGATTCTATCCCCCGCAAACTATGAGATACTATTCTCGAATTTCTGATGTATAAGTGGTCATGTCTTGATTCGTAGATAAGTTGCCATGTAGGGAAATTGTACATGCTGCTTAGGCCAACGATGACGACAATATATCTCCTTAGGGGTCGTCTCCGGTACCGAGCACGGAATAGTCAAGTTTGTACTTTGCACGAGTGAGGATAATGCTCACCTGCGTTCTAGACCTCGACGCCCCCGTCTGAAATAAATTAAGACTAGGATTCTAGCGAGCTAACAAAGTTTTCTCTAATTAACGGATCGAAATTCGATGACGGACACCAAACCCAATTGCCGACTCCACCTGAGACCAATTCATACTCCGTATGACCGTCAGCCGAGTTAAAACAGTGCGTCAAACTTGGCCTAACCCACAACCAGGCACAAACCTACAATATTGAATCGATCTTGAGCACCGTACGGAGCACAGTGGCGAGGAATCACCAGGTGAGCAATGAGCGGATCAGCCGTGGTCATACGACTATGGCAGATTCTAACTATTGCTTCATGAAGACCGTCGAGAGAGACCGGGGGCTGCCCGGTCCCGGCAACCCCTCTTCACTAACAGTGGATGGGGGAGGAGGGCCTCCAATTATAATGCTCGTTTCGTTTTTTTTTTGTTGAGTTTCCACCGGTTTGGTGTTGGCATGTTCGGTGGAGAGTCCCTCGTTGGTGGAAGCCCCTGGATCTCCGGCTAGTACTCCGGATATTGATATTCGCGATCGGGGTTTCTCGATTCCGAGTTGATCGTGGGTTTCTAATATTGGATTATCGGGATCTCGTTGGTTTCGATGCATTCTGGAAGTATAGCTCGTAGATAGATCCAAGGTGACAATATCCAGTGGTACTCGGGAGTGTAGTGTATGGCTGATAACCAGGACTTTTGCCCGGGAATTTTGTTTTCTCTAAAAATGAAACCGAAAAATTCGGCCACGAGGGATTGGCCCCGCGGATTGCTCCGTTGGTTGAGACCCGGTTGGCGGATGCTTTCCGGTACGTTATCGATGTCTTTCGATGCTCCGGATACTCCGTACGGAGTGCTCCCTGGTATTATTGGATTGACGGTGATGACATCAATGCAATCAAAGCTACGGAGTAGATATCATATTTATGATACATACATAACTTGGAAGTGGTTAACAGCGCTCGAAATGTACAAGAAAAAACAAGATCCCGAGTTAAATTAGTATCCAGATTCGGACTAGTCAGGGGCACTACACCAACTTCCCTAGGGCTAATGATTCGAATCACGCCTATCGGAAGGTGGAAAAGCTTATAGGCGGGGCTTTCCCAAACGGCTGTCAAGCCTACCGGCCAAGACGCACCTGGGGACGCGCTAAAGAAGTTTGCTCCTTTTTATTTTATTCTAGGCTTTGGGGATGTTCTTCGGTTCCACTCAGATCGGATGAATCCCTAATATCAACAGACCCCTATCATAAATAGTTGCTGGGTCGAGTGGAGATGGACTTGGACTCTATCGTAGCATCTACCATGGTTCAGCTCTTGCTGCTAACATTGCTGTTGATCCACAACCATTACTAGTTAGTTACATGTAGTGGTGGTGATGGTGTAGAGGATATCGGAAATCCAACATACATAGCCTCATCAGATGCAGCGAATGCCTTGTCATGCACGCTGGTCCTGCAGAGTCGGAACATTCATGAGTTCGTTAGGTTTTGGCCTATCTTGTGTCATTGTTGTACCACTAGTACCTTATGTTGTGGCTGACCATTGTTTTCCAAAGCAAGTCATATTTTCAATATATTGCTCTATGGACATAGTGCAGATTAAGATCGCGACGAACCTCCCACGTATCTTCCAACTTTATTGCATGTTGTACGGGGTACGGGAGTATGGCATGTCTGATTAGTGGGATTACTAGAGAGTTACAACCAATGAATTTCCCTTGCTGCCGGCTTCCTAAGTAAGGAGTTTCACATTATACAGTATGTATACTGTGACTCGATCCTATTTCTCGATTCTGATATGAGAGATTGGACGGATGAACTACTCCGGACCGTGACCACCTTCCACATTCAAAATCCTGCTCCCAAACTGTGAAATGAAGTAATGGGGCGACGATCTTGGTGTTTCCCGTGTCCAGGCCCCCGGGACCCCCTAGCGAATGGGTGTTTTTCATTGCTTCATTACGGAGTCCCCCGATGTCATAAGAACATTGGAAATAACATCGCACACACACCACCGAATTGCATGTTTCGAACCAGAATTGGCCACATCGACATGTCCAATCTCGCAGTCATCAGGGTGGCGCTCAGCCCCAGGTTCCACATTCCGGAAGCGAGACCAGAAGGAAGAGGACAGAGGGAAAAGGAAAGAAGAGGGGGATGTGATCCTGAACATTTTATTTTTTTATCTTACGCAAGGGGGGTGAAATGGATGACGGTAAGTTTGGGCAGTGGCTACCTGATGTTGAGCGGAGTCTACACTGGTCGCCTAAGTATCCATACCATACCGTACCTGCATCGGACCATGGATGCAGGCTCGGGAAGCCCCTTGGGGCATGGACAGTGCAGGCAATGCAGGTCTGCTGAAACAGTAAATAAACAGAGAATATAGATCGTATATAACATTCTATATCGCTACCGAGAGATCCAAGGAATATAACCATTAGAATAAAGAACACGAACGGTACTTAATTTTGATCCGCTGGTGGACACCCCATTTGAGACGATCATCTAGATCTTATTTTTTTTTCTCTTGGTAATATCGTATGCCGCTAAGGGCCCTGGACAGTTACAGTTCTGGATCCATTCCAAATCTCCCCCTCCCATCGCATTCTTCGCGTCAATTTCCCCAGTCATTCTTTCTTTTCGACCTATTTCCTTCTCGACGGACTCTGCAGCATATTGCGTCCCGTTTCTCTCATGCTGTGATCTGTCAATCCCCGCTAATTACTCTGATTGGTCTGGCACCCGGACCATTCACGGTACACGGCGTGAACTCGGTATTCCTGGCGCTTCTTCTCTTCAGGGGACGTCTCTCTCTCCCTGACCTCCATCTGCACTTGTTGTTGCACTTGAAGGTCATGCCGCTCATTTCATTCTCTGGATAAGGACATCCATTGAGTCACTTTGACCGCATTGAGCCAACCCGGGACACTGATCGTCGTTGAAGCTACTACTACACTCTCGGATTTATCGACATTCACTCAACCCAATCGTAAAATTATCGAAGCGCATTCATTCCTTTCCAATTACGAGGTGGCCCCTGAGCACCTCGAGCATCCCAATGATGAACCGATTCCGCAAACACAAGAAGGCGAAGGAGGTCGCGGAGGAAGAAGCGACATCGCCAGGATTCAGCCTAAAATCATCGAAGAAGAAGGTGGTCGAACCGGAACCCAAACTAGATTTCGACCTATCAGCCGCACTCCCGCCGACAGACAACTTCCGCACCAGTCTGCTAATGCCCAAGTTGTCCGCTCGATTTAGCATGCTCAAGGAACAGGACGACCCACTCTCAATGCTAGGCAAGGCTAGTGATGATAGCGTTCTATTTCCCAAGCGCGCTTCCCGACTCAATTTGTTCGGTCACAACCCCGCCATGCTGACAGACATTGACGAAGTTTGCTCCAATGACGGTAGCCGACCATCCTTTGCACTTGACCGCACTTCTTTCGCTTCCGGTGGGGACGGCTATGGTACGGACGACGATCGATCCCAAACGGGCAGTATGATGAGCAGAGCCCGTCGCGCCGAGGGCAATAATCTGTTTGGAGGTCGCCAAAAGATTTATAAGATTCCGGTCAGATCGCCAGCGGCAACAACCCCCGATACGCCCGACGCTGGTCGCTGGGGAATGGGAAAGCCGGTCTATGAGCATGACTTGAACCTATCTGCGTTTCAGCGATTGCGTCTCAAGGAGAAGGAAGAGAGAGCGGAGGCCGCGGCTGCCCGGGAATCTGGATATGCCGCCTCAACTGCTTCATCTAACAGCCGACTCACATACTCCTCCACCGCATCTGGACCACTGTCAACAGTCCCAACATCAACTGTAGGAACCTCCGCCGACGAGTCACCGTTGACCACGTCCCAAGCCCCAGCGACGGGCTATCCGTTCCCCGAAACCCTCCCTGAGGACTCTCGACCCGGTCCTGGCCCCATGTCTGGCCCGCGCAATGGCTCGGTTCGGAGCCGTCGTCTCTACGGACAAGGATTGACACAGGCTGTTCAGAGCCAGCAGAGCTCGACTTTGAACCGCCTAGAGAGTCTGAGTCGCCAGCGTGCTGGCACTCCAGATATTCCCTCTTTGAACCGTAACTTCTCCAAAAGTGCCACCAACCTAAGGGACCACCTGAAGCTTGCGATTGTCGAGCCGGCTTCTACCACAGGCCCGACTAGCCCTCCTCCATCTGCAACATCATCAAAGCCACGAATGTCCGGAGAAGCCGGGTTCAAAGACCATCTCTCGCCTAGCACAGCAACGTTTGGGGCTCCTCCCCTGAGCCCTCCCACAAGCGAGAACAACGACGTTCCCTCACTGTTGGCTGCCTCAATTAACCCAGATGATCATGGAAAGGCTACCGCTATGGGCTTGTTCCACCGGCCTGCCACTGGTTTTGACGAGCAGGCATTCTCCCGCCGCCAACTTCAAATGCACCAAGGCCGAGAGACCCCGCCCCCTCGCCGCGCATCGCCTCCGCGCCGACCTCTACCGGCTGAACCCGTGGGCCGTGCTCGGGGACTGTCGAAGTCTAGCTATCGTTCCACAGCAGAGTCGGCCTCATCTCACTATAGCATCGATCCTTCCTCCAGCGTTGAGGCTTCTCCCTTCAGACCTGGAGTGAGGACTTTCTATGCTAACTCAAGTGCCAGCGAGTCTGGTGATGACGGAGAGAGACCTTCCTCGCGTGAACTGTCATCTCTGGCTAGCGAGTACGGTCCGCCGCTTCAGCAGTCCAGTGTGGGATCTAACAAGCCATCAACTTCCACAAAGGATCATCTCGAAACGCTTCCCGAAGTGAGATACTCCGACCTAGGTGATCTTAGACCTATTGACGAGGACGGCCTTGACTTCACAATTTCTTCCCCCGTAGTCAGCGATAACACACCCAAACGACCTGACTCACCAACCCTGGAACCAGATCAAGGCTTTGGTGGAATGGGGGGACTGGTTCGATCTCACCTACGCCAGGAAAGTGAGATGTCTTCTATCTTCCCTCCTCCTTCACCTCGCTCGTCAGAGCACCAAAATGACAAACATTTTCCTAAGACCGGGACCCCCCAGCCACCGAACGGTCTTCCTACGATAACACAAACCCGTGATGAAAGTCGGTCATCATCAAGAACCCGCCCAGGAACATCGAGCTCGCGATCTCCTTCTGGACATTCTGTCGAAGGTGCAGGTTCTCGAAACAGCGCAGGGTCATCCGCACCTGGAACTATTGCTGACACACCTTTATCGAACGGCCCGTCCTGGAGGGAGGAATTAGAACTTCATCATCGCCGTCATGGCAGCACCGAGACCCAAAGGGAACGAGAGGAATTCGCCATCGAGCTGGCAGAGAGACGTAGAAAGGTGCAGGAGAAGCTGCGTAGTGTCGCTGAGAACGAAAGCCGATCCAGCAGCCCCAACCCGGGCCGGTCAACCCCAGAATTCTCCCGGGCTGGTAACGCATTTGCCATGTTGAAGCAAAAGTCTAGTAAACAAGCTAGCACAAAGCCGGATCAGAAGAAGTTGTTTGGTTATGTTGGTGGCAACTCGTCTACGCCTGCTCTCTCAGATGGCTCGTGGCGCGAAGAGGAGCGACCCTCTTTTAGCTTCGGCCAGCACCCCAACTCCAGCTCTCCCCACATTGGATCAGAGCGTTCGATCCGTTCTCGTATGCCATCTATCAGCCGCGACAACAGCTACGAAGAATCACGCGAGTCAAGCCGCAGCCGTGGCGACTCGCCTTTCCGAGACCGTGCAGGCTCGGATGCATCAGGCCGGTCTAAGAGTCGAACAAGACTTCGGGATGATCTTCAAACTGTGAACGAGGGTCCAATCGAGAAAGGCTCTGAGCCTCCTCTGCCCGTCTCGCGTCCGACATCGAGTCGCCCATCAGCAGAAATATCCGACCCTATGAGTTTCGAACGCACTTCCTCTGTTGCTTCGGGCAGACACCGCAGTAGCAGCCGATCCGGCACACCAAGCTACCAATATGAACGGCCCTTCCAGTTCTCGTCCAACACGTCCTCAATCATCGGCGCCTCGCCTCGGGCCCCACCCGCCGCGCCGGGCTACTCTGCCAATGCGACTCCTCCGCTGAACGAAATGCCAACAGACGGCTCGTCTACATCCCTGGCTTCTTCGTCCAGCGGCTCGCAGAATTCTCAACGCGCTTTGGGATCTGCGTCCCTCACCAAGCGCCCCGTGAACAAAAGGCTGATTTCCGAGCCTACCTTTCTCTCATCCACAGCAAGTGTCCCTCTCGTCGGTCTCCCACCCGGATCCGCGCTGCCTTCACCCGTCAGCGCACCCCCAGTGCCACCTATGAACCCCCGCCGTCGCCGTGGAACCGCCACCCAAACCATCTTGGGTGCGTTCAAGATCGACAAGACCGATTCTTCACGTGTCTCGTCCCCGGCCCCGAGCGCCGAGGACGAACACAGTGTCTTCCCAGATGATGAGAAACGCCCGCGCTCTCGAAACCGTCTCCGCAAGACTTCCAGCGAGGGCGGTAACCTGAATGCGCGCGCGCGCCAGGAATCCATGGCGGACATCCCGCCGGCTGTTCCTCAATATCCGCCTCCCGCTATCCCCGCCGAGGGAGGCATGTTCTAAACACAACGTCCCTTCCCATCCCATCCTGTACACATTCACCCTCCCTTGACCTAGGCTCTCTTTATTCCTTTGTCCTCTGTCTTCTCATTTACCTACATCTACTCTGCCTATCACTCCCTCCAAACCCCCCTTTTCCGGGCCTTTTCTTCTCTTATCTGGACTGTCTTGTCATTTCTGCTGTTGACGACTAGATACCACTCGGTGCATTTGAGCGTCTCATGTCTACTTTCGATCTTTTCCTTCTTTCCTTTGTGTTATACACACCTTTGAGCTGGATTTTCATCTTCCACGTATGTACTTTATTTTCGAATTCATGGATACACTACTCGATACACTGGATATTATGGTCTTGTAAACTTTGTTACTCGTAGCTTCAGGTTGAACAAGGCTATATTGCATACTCTCTAACACGCCTCATTCAAGCCCCGGCCACTACACAGTAAATTGGATAATGTGGACGTATTCCCGTAGATTCGATTATAGGACGATCAAGCATTGATCTTATTGCGCGCGCTTGGAAAGCATCTTAAATGGTATATAATTGCTTTTAATATAGTATCATACATTTTCATTGAAATTAGTTCAAGATCTATCCACCGCCGTCTTGAGGTATCCCAAGACCCTCTCAACAAGCCACTTCCGCGCCTCAGCTTGGTCATCATTACTCAAAGCATGAGAAGCATTAGGGATAACGCCAGTGTGCGTTTGATCCCAAATCTGATATTTGCCATCATGGTCCGTAGCCTTCTGCCACCTCGCCAGCATCTTGTTCTTATCCACATAATCAGGAACCGACTGATCCTTCCCAGAGATCAATACCATCAGCTTATGATTCAACAGTGCCTGCTCTTGAATCCGACCAAAGGTAGTCAAAAAGTGGTCATCGCTGAGATCCGAGCTGAACAGATCATCCTCCTGCGGCGACTGCGGACTCTCAGGACTAACCAGACTCAAGAATCTGCGACAGCTAATCGGCGTATTGGCAGGATAAATCATAGAAGTCAACTCCAGAGGAAGGATAGTATCATGGGGCTTGCCCTCGGCAACAGCCGCCTTGGCCAGCGCCTCCATCTCATCATATACCGCACGTGCCTTCTCAGGCGTCGTATCTCCAATGCCCCACTTCAACACGCAGAAGATAGCCTCGCGGTCCGAAACGGGCGCTTGCATGATCGCGCCGTCCAGCACGGGCCGCTTGATGTGTTCGATCTCCGGGTCGAAGGCCGGGATCTTGGTGTGCGGGTTTGGCTTGGAGAGGTAGTGCAGCACGCACTGGCTGCCCGTGGAATGGCCCATCAGGGCGATCTTGCCGCCGCCGAATTTGTCGCCTTTGTAGCTTTTGATGTATTCCAGACACTGGGCGATCTCGTCCGTGTCGCGGTCGAGATGGCCGAGGCCCCAGGATTGGTAGGAGGATGTGAGGTTGAGGGTGAAGAGGGACCATTCGGTTTGCTGTAGGGAGTGGGCGAGATCGGCCATGTAGGATGTTGTTGCGAGGCCATCGCCGAGTCCGCCGACGAAGAGGAGACTGTGCGGTTGGCGGACGGTGCTGGAGGTGGATTCGAATGTGACGAGGGTTTCGGTCTACATGGTTTCAATTGTTAGTTGTAGTCCCAATTGTTATTGTTGACAGCGGTGCGGGAACATACGTAGTGGTGCAGGATACCGGGAAGGCCTCCTTTGGGCCAGAACTTGGACATGTTGGCGTGTGTGTGTGTGTGTGTGTGTAAATGTGTGTAGTGGGGGTAGTGTCAGTTGAAGGGAAAACTATTCTAAAAGCTAGAGAGGGCGACCTCCGGGACAGGATCTTTTCTTTAATGAGCCAATTGCCGAGATCGGGCTCTATGTCTCTCCGGCATGACGGAATGTGGACAATTTTGTGTCGGTTAGCTTGGACCGAATAACGCGATCCACAAGGTGAACGGTTTCAGGCCATCTTATCAATCTGATTATACCGAGGCAAGCCGAGATATTAGGTAACAAGTCTCACATCCATGGAATGTTCAGTGCCAAGGTCCAACGTTGGAAGTTAGGGGGAATGCGGGAAACTGCAGACTTTTTGAGGAAATTATATCGATGTCTTGAATCAGGTACATGTATTTCAAGGTACCCGTTCAGGTAATACTCTGTATTGGAAAACAACGGGCTGTTACGTATTGGATACAGCGGGATGTATTTCGTCATAACGGTAAATACAGCAATTCAAGCTCGATTACGCCTGTTACGGCTAGTAATTATACAAAGCTTGCACGGGAAGTGAGATGGCCAATGAAACTCCACCGTTGAAACGACACATGCAGACTAGTCGGCACTAGCCTGTATAGGCAGGATCGACGGATCTGATTAGATTGATTGGCTGAAAACAGGAGAATCTGATTAGATTGCCCCTCTTTGAAAACTCTACCCAACGTGCAGGTTCGGCCGAACGTTCGTCAGCATCTGATCAGCATGTGCATCTCAACACAAGACTTTTCTGAAATGCTTAGGAAGTCTTGGTCAGCCTTACCAGGCTCATTCGAAGATCTTTGCCTGAAGAGGTTGTCGTCGTGTATAATATTATTCATTCGGATTCGAATGTAGACATTGTGCAAAAATAAGATTAAAGTATATGCGTAGCTTTTATCAGACCACGAAATTAATATAGACAAGTGGATGGCTACTTTGTGGCGTTTGCAAGAAATCCATTTAAACTTGTCTACAAGCGAGCCAAGAAATCAACGTAAGGAACGTGCGCGACAGAGTGAGGCCTTTATCAAATTTTCTTTTTAATATTCCACGCTTATTGCGCGAGGTCCAAGCGGATATTGACTTATTATTATGTACTATTGTTCAATGTATTCGGATGATTCTATGCTAGTACATTGCGAGAAGTGTACACGACTGGTACACGACACACATGTGCGTGTGATTTTTCAAGGTGGGTCTCGGAATGCAAGAATATCGAAAATCCCCTTCCTCGTTCTTCGCTTCCATCGGGCTTTTCCGCTTGACACGCACAATCGTGGATCCCCTAAGCAATTGGCCTCCGAGACCTCGGAGAACCATTCTTTTTCAGTTTGGAGTGCCTTGATGTGTTTCAGAATAGGACGATCATATTCAGGCTGACTGCAACATCTGTTATTTTAATTTATGTCTTGATGGTGAGCAATATCCTAACTGGGGTCTTCCGTAACCAATCTTGGCGTAGCATTTCCTTTTTTCCCTCGTTTTTCCCTTCTTTCCTCTTGTGTGGAGTCTGTGGACCCGATACGTCCTGTATCATACAGTATTGTATGCAGCTTTGAGATCTGAAATCACATACGACATACACGTATGGGTCCAAAATGCTCAGGAAAGATGAAACGGCCACATGCTTCGGCTTTCATACTGCCTTCCAGAACGGGCGTGAATAATCCACTCACCCCGCAATAGCCGATCTCGGTGATGATATGCAAAATACATGCAGGGCACATTCAGGATATCTTCGGAGCTTTCAAGCCTTGAGGTGGAGCTGATGCAGAACCGTGTCTAGTTGGCTATATAGTGACACACTTCCGTCAAATTAATCCGCGCAAAGGCTCCCGATCTAACAATCAAGCTCCCAATCCCTTCACATAAACTCGAGGGTACCAAGACCAGCTGCGCTGGTCAGCCGTCAAAATGGGCTTCATACCTCTCGAAGATGCCAATATTCGCAATGCGCCAAATGGAATTGAGAAAGTGCCAACAGACGTCAATGGCGACTTTAGCTCATTCCACATTGCGGATCTTGCCTCTGAACAAATCATCACTCCGACCGGCATGAAGGAAGAGATCGTGCTGTTGTCCTGGCTCATTGTGTTGTTGCGCAGCCGGGAAGACAGCCAAATATCATACGACTGGTCCTACAAATATTCCGCAAATGGCGCTGAGCCCGAGTCAGTGAACAAAATATTGATGAATGAAGTAATGAAAGGATTACAAAGTAATGTGGGAGAAGTTGCGACTGCGATCTCTCGGAATATCACCGCGGGAGCGTCCAGTGACGCATCGCTCGTTTTGAGTACCAGCTCTCTTTCGCGAACATCGGAAGAAGCCAAAGATGAAGTAAGTGAACGATTAAAACCATAGCCACTGAATTATAACTAACCGTAATTGAAAAGGGTATGCTTCATCTCGAAGTTCGGTTCGATAATGCCCACCTCGAGATCCGCCCATTGTGGCACACCGAGAACATGTTGCCGTACACAGTGAAGCACCATGTCGAGGCACTTGCCGACACTGTCAGAGTATGCCTCGGAAATCCCGATGCGACAATTGAACAATGTCTTCGCCCGACTGAAAGTGATCTGAACGATATATGGGGGTGGAACCACGAATTGCCTCCCACCTACAGATTTTGTATGCAAGATATGGTCGCTGAAAGAGCTCGCGAATACCCAGACAAAGTCGCCATTGATTCCTGGGATGGCAGCTTGACCTATAGCCAAATTGATCAGTGGTCCACTTCCGTAGCGTGCTCGCTCAAAGAAATGGGCGTTGAGCTGCACGATGTCCTCCCCGTGTGCTTTGAGAAATCCAGGTGGACGATCGTCGCTGTGCTTGGAGTGATGAAAGCAGGCGCAACTCTTGCGCTCATGGATCCAACACTTCCGCTTGCCCGTCTTCAAAACATGGCTGTACAGGTCGGCGCAAAGTCCATGGTTTCATCCCGCATGCAGTATGAGCTGTCGCTGGAGATCATGCCCACTGGAAACCACTTCGTCGTTGAAGAAGACGCTTTCACAAATCCAGCAAAGTCCCCATCAATTTCCGACTTACCCGATGTACCATCCTCCGCCCTCATGTACATCATCTTCACCTCTGGCAGCACGGGCACTCCGAAGGGAGTGAAGATTTCCCACCAAACTTACACGAGCAGTGCAATCCCTCGAGCAAAGGCAGTTGGATACACGCCAGAGTCCAGGGTGCTTGATTTCGCATCCTATGCTTTCGATGTCAGCATCGACAGTATGCTTTTAACACTCGGAAACGGTGGTTGTCTTTGCATTCCATCCGACGAGGATCGACTGAATGATATCAACGAAGTTATCCGCAAAATGCGAATTAACTACGCAGGCCTGACCCCCTCAGTGGGCCGAATTTTGGACGCGGATGTCATCGCATCGCTCAGCGGCCTCGGTCTCGGAGGTGAAGCTGTCTCGGCAAGAGACGCCAACCACTGGGGCAAAGAAACCAGAATCATTATTGGTTACGGTCCCTGCGAATGCACCATTGGATGCACAGTCAATGCCAGCGCTGCTACCGGCCGAGATTATCTCTCCATTGGCCCAGGCAACGGCGCAGCCATGTGGATTGCCAACCCGAATGACCACAACGAGCTTGTGCCAGTCGGCGCTGTGGGCGAGCTGCTCGTTGAGGGACCGATTGTCGGGCAGGGCTATCTCAATGACCCCGAGAAGACTGCTGCTTCTTTCATTAATGATCCACCTTGGTTGGTTGCAGGCCACAAAAACTACCCTGGTCGTCGGGGCCGTCTGTACAAGACTGGAGATCTTGGAAGATATGATCCCGATGGTCTTGGTGGTATCGTTTTCGTTGGACGAAAGGACACTCAAGTCAAACTGCGCGGACAACGTGTCGAATTGGGAGAAATCGAGAGTCAGCTAAAGGCTGTTCTGCCTTCAGAAGCTAATGTCATTGCTGAAGTGATTACCCCCAAGGATTATGGAGGTCAGCCAATGCTCGTCGCGTTCGTTGCCTTCCAACCAAAGGGACATGGACAGGCCGAGCTTGCCTTGGATGACATCTCAAGCGAATTAAGTAGCGTATTGACAAAGGCCAATGCGGACGTGGCGAAGACTTTGCCACGTTACATGGTGCCAACCACATATATCCCGGTTAATCTTATGCCGGTGTTGATTTCAGGCAAAACTGATCGCAAGCAACTCCGAGCATTTGGTGCGACAGTTGATCTGCGCCAGCTAGACCAAGGAGCTGCAAGCACCGCTTCCCGGGAACTGAATGAGCTTGAGAAGCGCCTGCGACAGGCCTGGGCCGAAACACTCAAACTCGATGCAGAAGCCATTCGCCCCGATGATAACTTCTTCGCCCTGGGTGGTGACTCCTTGGCAGCGATGAGACTCGTGTCTGTCTGCAGAGCGCAAGATCTCGACCTTTCTGTCATCAGCACTTTCGGAAACCCTACCCTCTCGGCGATGGCCACTGTCGTTCAGCCTTGCAGCTCTCATGTACAGGAAGATATCCCGGCATTCTCTTTAATCTCCCAATCTGTTGAGAGTGCTCGCCTCGAAGCAGCACAAGCTTGTGGGGTGGATCAAGAAGACGTGGAAGATATCTACCTTTGCACACCCACACAGGAGTCACTGTTCACCTTCTCGCTCAAATCGACAAAGGCGTACGTTGCTCAAAGAGTCGCATGTATTCCGTCGGATATCACCCTGGATGCTTGGAAGAAGGCCTGGGAAGATGTTGTTGCAGCAAGCCCTATCCTGCGATCTCGTCTGGCACCGCTTCAAGACCCAGGTCTCCAGCAAATTGTTGTGAAGGAAGGCATCTCCTGGAGATACTCCACAGATCTGAACCAATATCTCGAGAACGACCGAAGCGAGAAGATGAACCTTGGACAAAGTCTGGCTCGATACGGCCTTGTCAGCAACGAGAATGATGACAAGCGGTATATGATCTGGACTGTCCACCACGTTCTCTACGACGGATGGTCAGAGCCAATCGTTCTCAAGCAGGTCAGCGATGCCTTGCAGAACCGTTCTGTCGCGATCCCGACACAGATGCGGGATTTTGTCAAGTACGTACGCGATACAGACGAGACTGCCATGCATGACTTCTGGCGACGGGAGTTGAAGGGTGCTGTCGGGCCTCAGTTCCCCCGCCTGCCCTCTCGTGACTACATGCCCACTCCCAATTCCATGATCGAACATCAGATTTCCCTCGAGACAGTTGCTGGATCGCCTTTCACGATGGCCACATTGGTCCGCGGTGCATGGGCCCTCGTCGCCTCCCAATACACTGGAAGCGACGATGTCGTGTTTGGTGAGACACTCACTGGCCGTGATATTTCGCTACCGGGTGTGGAGAGCATCGTCGGACCACTGATCGCAACAATTCCCATTCGCATCCAGGTCCGCCGATCCAACTCAGTCGAATCCTACTTGCAGACAGTACAACAAACTATCGTGGCTCGCACACCCTATCAGCATATGGGAATGCAGAACATCAGAAAGGTCAGCCAAGACGCGCAGTATGCATGCGAAGCTGGCACCGGACTGGTCATCCAGCCCGATCCCGAGTACGTGGGTAGCGAGCTTGGATTTGAGCTTGGCGATGTTGTCCGCGAGGCGCTTCACTTCAACCCGTACCCACTCATGGTGGCCTTTGGAATCAACAAGGGTGGCCTCAGAGTTTCCGCCAGTTTCGATAGCAGCCTGATTGAGAGTTCGCAGATGCAACGGATTCTCGCACAGTTGGAAACCGCTTGCGTGCAGTTGTCTAAGGGTATTGACAAGCGCATTGATGAAATCTCTTGCCTTCCCGAGACTGAATTGAATCAAATTTGGCAATGGAACCAGACTCCTCCTCTTTTCGTTGACGAAACCTCTGGCAACCTTCGCGCCCATGCGAGCACCAAACAGGGATCAGTCTATCCTCGTACTGTGGTTCCTTGGGTTTGTGATGCTCGCAACCCGGATCTGTTGTCGCCTATTGGCAGTGTTGGAGAGCTCTGGCTTGAGGGAGCCTGCCTTTCTGGGGAAACAGTCGAATCACCTGCCTGGCTTGTGGCTGGAAGCTCTGAACACGCTGGCCGATCAGGAAAGGTGCAGCCTACGGGTGACATGGTCCAGCTCAGAGATGATGGAAGTCTGGTATTTGTTGGCCGCAAGGAGAATGTTGTACCCCTTCAAGGACACGCGGTGGATATTGCAGACCTCGAGTCGCATTTCGCAGCTCACCTCCCATCCGGAACTCGGGCAGCTGCATCGGTGTTCCAGCCGTTGAGAGAAGGCACTCAAAAAGCGTCCGAGCAAGAGCTGGCTGTCTTCATCGAGAATCAGCCTTCTCAGGAAGACAGTGTAAGAGTGATGCCGGCGAAATACGAGATAGTGGGCGATGAGACGACTGTATGCGACACTATTCCCGTTACACTTGCTGTGTCATTGAAGAAGCTCGACAAATTTATCCGTGACTCATTGCCATCCTACATGGCCCCATCTGCGTACGTCGTGGTTGACAAGTTACCCGCTGGACTGGAGCAACTCGACCACACCTCACTCAACCAATTGGCATCGAAGATTCCTCGAAACGTCTTCGAAGATCTCCGTGGAGGCTTCAAAGAGGCATGGACAAAGGGCTTAGCGCAGACAACCCTATCGCCCACAGAGAAGATCCTGCAATCCGCTTGGGCCAAGATCCTCCGATTGAGTCCCGAGCAGATTGACGTCGATGACAACTTCTTCCGCCTTGGAGGCGACTCTGTCTTGGCAATGAAATTGGTGTCAAGTCTCCGCACACAGGGACACAGCTTATCAGTGGCCGATATCTTCCAACACATGCGTCTTGGTGATGCAGCCAAGGTGCTGAAGGTGGACCAAGCGAAGGAAGCCGCTCCGCTATACAAGCCTTTCTCCGCGCTGAACAATCTGGATGTCAAGATGTTCTTGGCCTCAACTGTCCGGCCCAAGCTTGCCAACCCAGGCTGGCCCATCAAGGATGTGTTCTCGACCACAGATTCGCAAGCACTCGATATTAGAGGAACTATTGGAGCACCACGCACTTCCATCCAATACACCATGCTGTACTTCGACCAAAATATCGATCGCGAGAAGTTGATTAGCGCCTGCAATGACCTGGTCAAGACCCACGATATTCTGCGCACTGTCTTCATTGAGCATGAATCGTCCTTCCTTCAAGTTGTCCTTGAAGACGGACATGTCCCCGTGATCATGCGCCAGGCTGACAAGGATATTGAGCAATACGTCACCGACCTCTGCACAACAGACATCGAGTCAAACTTCGAACTTGGATCGCCATTCCTCAAGATCTTCCATGTCCAAGGCACCGACGGAAAGCACTGTCTCGTGCTAGGCCTTTCGCACGCCCAATATGATGGCGTCTCACTCCCCAGACTGCTTCAAGACCTGGAGACCCTATATGCCGGAGACAAGGTTGTGGACTTTGAGCCATTCGCCTCATACATGGCACGAGTTACCGATGGACGCCTCCAAACTAAGGCAATCAGCTACTGGGGCAAGCTGCTCAAGGATTCGACACTGTCTGTCCTCGATGGAGCCTCGGCCCAGTCCACAGACAAATCCATCTTCCACGAGAAGGCCGTCGAAGAATTCCAGCCCGTGCCGGAGATCACGACGGCGAACGTGCTCACTGCAGCATGGGCACTGGTACTGGTCCGTCGTCTGGGCAAACCCGATGTGACATTCGGCACGGTCACCTCAGGCCGAACGATCGACCTAGCAAACGTGGAGAATGTCATGGGTCCATGCTACCAACTCACTCCTGTCAGAGTGAAGTTCGAGTCGCAGTGGACAGCGATAGATCTATTGCGCTTTGTGCAGCAGCAGAGTGCCGAGTCTGCGGCGCACGATTTCCTCGGGTTCGAGAAGATCTCGAAGCTGTGCGCACACTGGTCATCGGAGGTACACTCCTTTGACTCGATTGTTCATCACCAGGACTGGGATGATTTCGATGATATGCCATTTGCTGGATCTTCTTGCAAGGTTGATATTTCCAACCCACATGGCGATGCTGCTTATCCCTTGAAGGCTGTCTCGTTCGTGCGCGGTGGGAAGATGCATGTTGGATTTGTTGGAAGTGAAAAGGATGTGACTTTTGTGGATGCCACGCTTGATGAGTTAGCTGCTGCTGTTCAGGAGTTGTCGGGCTGTCGCTCTGATCCCCTGGTTCTTGGTGCCTGAATATGATAGATGATATATGATATTTTTGTAAAGCAGATAGATTGAGATGATTTGAAATTTGATTGAATGTTTTTCTTATATTTCACGTGTCTTTTCTACAAACCTAAAGGACCTAGATACTCAAACCTTTGGTTTATGGCTTCATATCGTGCCTTGTATCTCTTTTTTTCCATTGCAGTGGGAATCCTCAAATTGTGGCCCTATTTTCCAGGTAGGGAGAAAATCTCGAATAATCCCAGAGAGAAGAGAGCCCAGTCACCACTCACAGAATGAAAAGGAGCTTACAGGATGTTGCTACATTAGGAGATAAGAATGTCTACTACGGTCTGAGTGATCTCCATGCTTGCTAGCTGACCTCGCTGGATGGTGTTGTTGTGTCGCACTCGTGGCCAGACTGCCCATCGTGCATATCCTTCTTCAATATATATCTTTTGAATACGAAAAGATGCCGGCCATTTCTACTAGTAATAGATCATAAAAACACTGGTAAAATAATAATAATAATAATAATAGGGATATATATTAAACAAGTACTAGAAATTTAAATCGGACATATACTTTTCAAGTCGCCACTGTCTGGTGCATGACATTCGCCCGGTAACTGTCGGACCGCAGGAGCAATTCTTCATGAGAGCCAGAGTCAGTGCATACACCACCATCGATCAAGAAAATGGTATCAGCCTTCCGGATAGTGTGAAGACGGTGAGCAATGGCGATGACAGTGATTCCCCGTGCGGCCTTTTCCAGACCATCCTGCAAGAGCTTCTCGGATTCAGCGTCCAAAGCACTAGTCGATTCATCAAGAATGAGAAGCTTGGGCTTGCGAACGAGAGCACGAGCGATGGACAATCTCTGCTTCTGGCCTCCCGAGAACTGGTTACCACTCGGTCCACAGAGCGTCTGGTAGCCATTTGGCAATGCAGCGATAACATCGTGGATGTTTGCGAGCTTACAGGCCTCTTGAATTTCTTCAAGGGTCACTTTGTGGTTGGGTCGGGCACCGAGACCAACATTGAACTCAATGCTTCCTTCGAAGAGGACGCTCTCTTGAGGCACAAGAGAAATCCAGTCACGGAAGGTGACATCCGAGGTCTTGGTCACGTCAACTCCGTCGATTATGATAGAGCCAGATTCGGGTTTGTACAGGCGCTCAACCAGGGAGATGATGGTCGATTTACCGGCACCACTGGGTCCAACGAGGGCACAGAACTTGCCGGGGCGAATATCAATGTTCAAGCCCTTCAGAATCTTCATGTCCGGCCGGGCAGGGTAAGAGAAGTGAACATCGCGCATCTGCACACTCGAAGCCGTGCTGCCCGAGTTGTAGGTGGGTTTCTCTTCAGTTGCCTCGACATCCATGGTGTATGGATTGAGCCGGCCACCCATCTTGTCCTTGCCGATCTCAATCAGGCCAAGGATTCTGGACATTGCCGATCGCGCGGCAGAAAGCTCAGGTGCGAGTGCGAACATCTGACTCCAAAGCAGGGCACTGACTAGGAGAGAGAAGACGACAATCAGGAACTGGGTCTGACTGTAGTTGCCGTTGATGATCTGCTTGGAACCCCACCAGTATGCCAGTGCATTTACCATGTTACCTAGGAAGTAGGTCATGGCTTGCCAGAAACTTGCCTGCACGGTGACCATAAATGTCTCCTTGCGGGGTCCTTTCAGGGATCGTCGGTAGGTCCTTAAAGTATTCTCTTCAAGAGAAAGAGAGGCGATTGTCTTGATAGAGGTAACTGCTTCCACACCGATGTCGACAGACTTGGTGTAAGCGTTTTCATGACGCTCCTCGAATTTGCCGAGGACCATGAGCTCCATTAGACCAGCTCCAAGCAGAAGGGGTACAAGGGCCAGGCAGACCAAGGCAATTCTCCAGGCAATAATGTGGGTCAGAATAATGGCGGCAATGAGGTTGACGGTGATAGAGAACAGGGTGCCAACGACAGATCCGCTAATACCGGCAAGGGCATTACCATCTCTGGTAATATAGGACAGAAGTAGAGCAGGCGACCGGCCGTTAGACTGATGCCACTGGAGATCTTGTTCAAACAGTGACCGGAATGACAACACTCGCACCTTATAGACGATCTTCTCAGAGACAAGGCCGAATCCTCCCCAGCTGACGATATTTGCAAAGAACTCGATGATCGCAAGAACGAAGAACATCAGACCGTAGAAGTTACCCCGTGAGCTGATGCTGTCTGCAGTGTGACAAGGGTTGAGACTTCCGACCGTGTTTCCGAAAATGACGGCTTCGCCAGAGAAGGCTCCGCCAACCATGCTGGAACCGAAAAGAGCAGCAAAAATGACAAGCGTATGGGGCTTGAGAGCTGGAGCATAACCCTTGCAAAGACCCCAGACGGATCTGACGGGGCCCTGAAGGTCTCTATTTTGTTCCTCTTCCTCATCGGAGTCACCGGCTGGTGCTTCAGTGGTTGAGACACGGGTTTCCTTTGTAGGTTCATGGTCATGTGAAAGACCGCCCTTTTCATTTTCCATGTCGGTAATAGAGGTAGCATCGGACTTGCTGACGCTCTCAATGCTGGCAGTGGTATCAGTCTTGGATCCAGCCGCAGCTCCGAGAGTCTGCAATTTAACCAGCTCAGAGTAAGGCCCATTCGCAGCCATCAACTCGGCGTGAGTTCCCTCTTCCAAGATATCTCCCTTGTGCATACAGACAATCTTATCCGCATTTGTGATCGTTGACAGACGATGAGCAATCGTGATAACAGTTCGACCGGTTGAGATGTTGTTGATAGCCCGTTGGATACGCTGTTCACTGCGTGAATCCAGAGCAGCTGTGGCTTCGTCCAAAATGAGAACCGCAGGATCCTTGACAAGGGCACGCGCAAGAGAGACTCGTTGCTTCTGACCACCACTGATGAGTCGACCACTAGAGCCAACCATCGTGGCGTACCCATACTGCAATGCTTCGATAAAGCCATCTGCATCGGCAAGCGCGGCAGCATGTCGGACCAATTGAACGATTTCGACGATTTCTGGGCCCCGTCTCTCTGCTGCGGTCATAAGATCTTCACCCTCTCTGACTTCGGTGGCTAGATCACCGAGGTCCGTTGAAAGGAGTGCCATCTTCAGGTGTGCATGGGCTGGTTTGCTTGAGTTCATCAAGCCGTGTGCGATGTTCTCCAAAAGGGATCGGTCGAGAAGGGAAGGCTCCTGCTGCACAAGACTGAGGAATCCTCTCAAGTCACGGGTATTGACATCGCGGATATTGTGGCCATCGAAAGTGATCTCACCTCCCGTGGCATCATACAAGCGGATAACCAAACCTGCGATGGTGGACTTTCCACTTCCAGAAAGGCCAACAATGGCAGTGTGCTTCTTGGGAGCAATAGAGAGATTGATCTTGTTAAGGACAGTGATCTCGGGCCTGGAGGGGTAAATGAAAGAGACGTCCTTCAATTCAAATCCACCCTCCGCCTCGGTGAGGCGAATGCCCTCATCGGAGTGTCCATCAATCAAGGATACACGATCAATATCGCTTCGCAGCTTGTGGTAACAGGCAACAGCCTGTGTAAACAGGTGGATAAAAGGTGCAACTTGACTCAGAAGCAGGGTAGCTATCGTTAATGTTAGTAAAATATTTCACACCAAGATATCTATTAAACTGACCTTCGACCAAGACAAAGATAACCGTGAAAATAGCTCCGACAGTGGCTCCCGCAGACTCGCGGCGCACTGCTGCGGCGATCTGTTTACTTCCTTGCCAGAATGCAAGACCGTTTGCACCATATGAGACGAAATACAAGACACCGGCTTGAATACCAGTGGCAGACGCCTTTTTCAATCCTTCGGTTTCCGAGTCCTTTAACGCCTTGGAGAACTTCTCCTCTAGACGAGCGTTGGCACCAAATGCATGCACCACAACAATGTTGTTCAGCGCTTCGGAGGCAATCGACGCAGCGGAAGCAGCATAATCCGACATGCGCCCGGTGTATTTCTCGATATAATAACTTCCAACAAATGACATAATGAAGTATGCGGGGATCAAGGACAGTAGCATCGCGGCAAGAATAGAGTCTTTGATAAATGCCACGACGTATGCGGTGACGAAAAAGGAGAAACTCGAGATACAGATTCCGACCTTCTCAGCTGTACCGGAGCGAATGGTTTGGATATCGGTATTGAGTCGAGAAGCAACTTCTCCGGCCGGCAGGTTATCAAAGAAAGAGGGTTCTTGTCGGAGCAGGTTCTGGAGATACTTTTCGCGGAGTCGCTGCGCCAGGCGCGCACCGGTCATCGTCCAGCATAGTAGGTGAAGGTAGATTAAAACGAATTGAGCAATGCCCAGGTACACGATCAGCAGAATTCTGCTATTGATGTCCGCTTGATCGCTGGAGTCCCCTTGCTCGCCAGCAGCTTCGGCACAGGTCACCGAATTGAAATCATCGATAAGTTGACCGAATACGATACCAATGATGGGGAAAGGGACACCCGATCCAATTGCAGACGCCAGGCCAACAAAGAGGGTTACCAATTCGAGTCGTGAGGGATTGGCAGCCACAAGCAGCCGAGGGTAGTCTGCAAGGTTCCCGAAACCCATGGTGACTCGAGAATGGCGTTCAACACTGGGATTGTCGTTTGAGTGTTGAAGAAGCTAAGTTCTTACAGGCGATCAATTTATCGCTTTGCAGTTTTAAAAGTGGCGTCACCATGAAAATTGCACCCACTTCTTAGCGTGAGTCCATTCGGCGAAACTACTTTAGCTGGGTTGCGACAAAGACCCAAGGAAAGATGTATGCCAAGTGTAAAGATGGGGATTCCAGGGGATTTCCGGATGTTTAACCTGCCGATTTGATTTTTTCCACTCTGCCGACATCGGTTTTGACAGTTGGATCCGAAGATGCAACCCACAAGGGGGGCACCTGAAGAATTTCAATTATACGGACGGGGGTTATCAGATCAAAATGGGGGTTTGAGTACCGTGGTTACCCTTACTGCCGTCCGTACGTGTAAGTCTGGGTCAATACGGCTATACTGTATCTATAAATCCCAAGTGTCCGTATTTTACATCCGGAAAAAATACACTATGTATTTAATAAAACAAAGTGGAGAGACGGTAATTAATACGGTACCTCAAACTCTGTCTTAGAGCTAGCAGGACGTCCTATTGGCTGATATCTTGTTAAATATCCGAAAAGCATATTCCATCAGAATACGTGTAGTATAACACAATATCATTATTATTCGAACGTACAGAAAGACAACAAAGCCCAGTGGGTCCTGTCACATCATCCTATCTTTTTAAAAAAGCCCAGAAGATTATCTGATTGATTGGGGCAAAGCGGAGTGCATAACGCGTTTCTAGGGGGAACTGCCTGAACAAGGAAGCTCGAGGTGGAGAACACGAGCTACCCCCACTTGTCTCGGAAAGATGATGGAAATGAATTAAAAATAAAAGAATATCTCCTGAAATTTTATACATTGCACAATGTTAAGCTTCGCCGATCAGAGTCAAGTATGAGTCAAGAAAGCTCAAGCAAATTTACAATTTCGCATTCCACGCGGCGCGATCAGCGGATTCTAAAGGTCGCTCACGTCCGTCCCAGAATAGTGGACACAACTGGAACCATTTTTCGCGACTGCAAATCGAATGGACCGATCGCTTATGGCCGAGATCGACGTACTTGCCAATTGTGAGTCCTTGCGCGTTCTCGTAGGACAAGATGGTCGCCCCGGTGGCCTTGGGCTCACCGACAGCATTAGCGGTCCTGGGATCGTCCAAGAAAACATAGTGGATACAGCTCGAGTACCAGGCATTTACGCGGTGTGCACCTCGGAAGCTGGCATCGCCGACAAGAGAGTGACGGCCTCGGTCATAGTCTCCAGCATCGTAGTAGGCGCCATAGTGATCCTCCTGTAGACAAGGTGTTAGTGTCAATGCCAGCCTAAAGCTTGACGGAGTCGGGGGATTTACCTTTGACCAGTACAACTCATAATACGAAAAGCGGGTATCATTGAAGCGTCCGAACAAGCACAGAACATGGGGATCGAAGTGCAGTTTGCGCAGATACTCGGTGTGCTGTTCAATAGTTCCAGTCTCATTCCAGCCTGCGGCAACACGCGGGTCATTTTGCCACTTGTTGAACAGCTGGACGTGTTCCGCATTTTGCCAGTCAACGACTTCGAGCGAGAAGTGCTCGTTGATCTCAGGGATGTAGCGACTGTAGGCAATTGATCCGGGGAACGGCTTAGGGCGGCGAGTCGGGTGGCGGGTATATACAGGCTCCTCGGGGAACTTGTTTGTCATTTGGTAGTTCTCCGGCATGATGGGATACTGAGACAAGGGCTCCCGCATGGGGCCGTCTGTGCCATCTCCCACCACCCAGATAGGACGAGGGCCCAATGGAGAAGCAGCACCCTGCCAGAAGGCGCTTCGGAGAATCAGCAAATCATCGAATTGCAGAGCCTTGTTTTCTCTGTCCCGCAGGTTCCGCGGGTGGTCGATTGCCAACCCGGTGGTAAGAAGCTCATTGCGGATGACTTCTTGCCCTGTGCCGGACAGGGTCAGTCTGAAGTACTCGATTGTTGGGTGACCAAGATAAATGGCGTGAACAACGTTCCAAATTTGGCCCAAAGAAGGGGTGCTGTTCCCTGACCACTGGAAAACAGTCTGGGGACTGCGACGCGCGCGACCCCAGGGACTGTTATCTGAGATAGGTGGTTGCTCGGCTTTGGGAATGAATGTCAAGTCAAGCCATGAGAGCGAGTCTGAGTGTAGCTGTTCAGGCAAAGGCCGGCCCTTTGCGGGCTGCTCGTCAAGTGTCAAGGTGCGCGTAGCCGGTGTCGATCCATTGACTGTGTTCACACGATATGCGGTCAGGTAAGGGTGTGGTAGCTTGACCAAAGGATACTGGTGTGATTTGGAGGCCATTGTCGTAGTTTCTCGATCGTCAAAGGTAGGGATCAAGAATTCCGAAGGAGTTGGAGTGTCGGTGTAAGAAAAAAAAAAAAAGAGAGCTCCCCGCGCTGCGCAATCAGATTATATGTATGGAGTAGGTGAGACCCTCAAACGGCTGAAGAATATCAATTAAGGAGATAGTAACCGAGGCCGAATTCTCTCACATATGTAACGAATGGTTTCGGGATACACGAGCCTGAATTTATCACCCTATGGGGCTGTTATTTTCAAACATGTACAATAATATATCTGTACGTTGTACGGAGATAATACCGATGTCGTCTTGTTATGGAGCCAACTCCCGAGGTTCCGTGGAAGCTTTCTGCGCCCGAGCTCTACGAATGACAATACATAATCCGTAGCCCAGCCCAAGAGAAAATATAAAGTCGAAGTCTAAGGTTGAATTAGTCACAATACTGTGCATATTCTGCTTCACAATTCATCATGTCGTTACGATCAGGGCCCTTGAATCATGAGAATTTCTATATCTCTTTCCCGCATGAGCGGATTGTCCAGGTCACAATCAATAGACCGGACAAGCTAAATTGCATCGACAAGAAGACTAGTCGAGAGATTGCCAAGATCTGGGAGCAGTTCGATGAAGATGAAAGCTTATGGGTCGCCATCATCACCGGTGTTGGGAGAGCCTTCTGCACAGGCGCAGATCTAGGAGGTGGGTTTCTTCTTTCTATCACCTGAACTATCGACTGACGGAATCGAGCAGAGTGGAACGCAATGAACAAGGCAGGCGTCGTCAATGACATGTCCGCTCCTGGCCTGGCCGGATTGCCTCGCCGGACCGGCAAGAAACCGATCATCGCCGCAGTGAACGGCCTCTGCATGGGCGGAGGGTTCGAGATGGTGGCGAATTGCGATCTTATCTTAGCCTCATCATCGGCCATTTTCTCCCTTCCCGAAGTGAAGCGAGGCATCGTGCCAGTAGCCGGATGTTTACCGCGATTGACCCGCACTATTGGCCTACAACGCACCATGGATCTCGTGCTTACTGGCAGGAACGTGAGCGCCACCACGCTACATGACTGGGGTCTTATCAGTCAAGTGGTGGAGCCACCAGCCGACGTTGTCCGAGCAGCAATTGAAGTTGCTGAGGTCATGTGCAAGAATAGCCCTGATTCCCTCATTGTTGGCCGTCTAGGTGTTCGAATGAGCTGGGAAGCTGGCAGCGTGGAGGATACTGTAACAGATCTCGCGGATCACTGGTATCCTCGGTTGGTTGGGGGTCCTAACTTTGCCGAAGGCATCCAGGCTTTTGTGGAGAAACGATCACCAAGCTGGAAGAATTCAAAACTGTGAGAGGAAAAAAGTCCACCCACACTACACCGTAATCAGATTTGGTGGCGCAACCATTTTCCACAGTCCGATGGCGGTGCCATGGTTGATAGTGGAGTGTGTACTTATCTGATTTAACTGTAACGCGACGTATTTAATTAATTTCTTTTTTTTGGAATGTTTGGGTCAAAATAAACTGCACGTGGTAAGCACCTTAAACCAGAGGAAGAGGGATGTATGCATTGAAGAAGATATGTAGGAAATAACTAAAGATATTTTCATAGATCTGCTATTAATTCCAAGAGTCTTGGAAATCGTGGAAATCTCATGCGTGTTTCATCGAACTCCGTTTAATACCATCTCACTGTATTAAATACCGCTAGTACCTAGTTAGTACGGAGTACATATATTGTTCTCCGTACTATGTACCCACTGATACCTTCTACATTGTATGATGAGTACATATGACCGGGTGAATCCGCACGGATCTCGCGTCTTTAGTAAGTAGCTTTTAGTGCTGACCCATGACGCCCCAAACACATTGACCCATTATTGTCATTCCTTATTAATATAGGATTTTTTTCTTATATCTTTTTCCGGCTGTCGGCGTGACAATTCCATTCTGCATGCCAAGCAATGCCAAGGTATGGATTACCGCAACAGGAAGCTTCCGCGAGGTACTTGAGCTTCAAGCAGTTACATCCCCGGTTAACATTGCCCTCGCTTCGTCTCTCCGGTATGAGATTCATCATTCATGCAATCTTATTAGCTTCTACCTTTGGAAAGTCCCATCATGGCTGACGCCGTCAGTGGGGTGACTAGACATGGCCTGCATACGACCATACGCAAAGAAGCCCTAGGGAGGAGAGGAGGGAAAAAATACAGTTTGTTCGATTATTACTCCGTAGCGAATGAACGCTAAGACATCGCCAAGACATTTCCTACTGGTTCATTTCACACGGCGTGCATTAGCCTTCCAAGATTGTACCAATCCGCCGAGTTCGGTATTTTTTTTTAAGCGCTGGATCTGGAGCACCAATAACCAGGGATTATATTTGCTATAAGGGCAAGGATTCCCATGCGCTTTTGGGTTCCTCCAACCTACTTTTTATATTTCCTGATCTCCAGATCAACATGGGTGTTTCCAGGTTCCGATCTGCCTTCCGGCGATCATCGACCCAGGACTCTGTTACTCAAATCCCTGTGACCACTGATGGCGATGAAAAGAGCAAAATCCCTACCGACCCCGTTGCTGTACCCAACAGCGCGGACCCCGAAGTTCCCACTCAAGATGCACAGCAAGGTGTCAGGGATGTCGAGGCTGTGACTTTGAGTTGGACGAGGACCATGCTGATTGCAGTCTTTGCAAAGTAAGCTTTTGTTCCCTCGCCTCGACGGGCGATCGACCCGTAAAAACCAGCTTATTTACTAACGTGAATCTTCAATAGCATCTGGTTCTTGTACTTCGTCAATGCTATGCAATCCTCGATTAACTACAGTTTGCTCAGCTATGTCACCAGTGACTTTGAGAGTCATTCCCTCCTGAATGTCATCTACATTGTTGCAGACGCCATGACAGCCTCAGTGTACATCCCCACTGCCAAGATCATGGACGTTTGGGGCCGTGCAGAGGGTTTCCTGGTCATGACCGTTTTTGCTACGCTTGGTCTAATTCTCATGGCTGTATGCCACAACCTTCCCACATTCTGCGCGGCCTACGTCTTCTACAGCATTGGATTCGGAGGTATGACATACTGTGTCGATGTCATCACCGCCGACATTTCCAAGCTCAAGAATCGAGGTTTGGCTTACGCTTTCACCTCCTCGCCATACATCATCACAGCCTTCGCTGGTCCCAAGGCCGCCGAGGGCTTCTACGAAGACATTAGCTGGCGATGGGCCTTTGGTGCATTCTCCATCATCTTCCCTATTGTTGCCTCCCCTCTTTACTTCATCTTGAAGAGCAACCTCAAGAAGGCCCAGAAGAACGGTCTTCTAGTCCCGGAGCCTAGCGGCCGGAATTGGTGGCAAAGCATTTGGCACTATACCAAAGAGTTCGATTGTGAGTGAAGAGCTTTTCAAAGCATTGGAAAATTGGGAATACTGACTTGAATAGTGCTTGGTGTTTTGGTGTTCTCTACCGGCCTTACAATCTTCCTCCTTCCGTTCAGCATTGCAACGTACGCCCCTAAGGGCTGGGCATCAGGCTACATCATTGCTATGATCGTCATCGGATTTGTTATGCTTGGCCTCTTCCTTGTTTGGGAGTTCCGCTTTGCTCCGACACCAATGTTCAACTTCAGACTGTTGACCGATCGAACCATCATTGGTGCATGCTTGCTCGACGCGACATACCAGCTCTCTTACTACTGCTGGAACAACTACTATACATCCTTTTTGCAGGTAGTCAACGATCTCACCATCTCCGAGGCCGGTTATGTTAGCAACACTTTCGACGTTGTCTCCGGCTTCCTCTTGCTTGGAGTCGGTTTCATTATTCGCAAGACTGGTCGCTTTAAGTGGACTCTCTACATTGGTGTCCCGCTTTACATCTTCGCCCAGGGATTGATGATCTATTTCCGCCAGCCCGACCAATCTGTCGGTTATCTTGTGATGTGTCAGATTTTCATCTCCATTGGTGGATCTGTCTTCATCATTGTCGAGCAGCTTGCCATCTTAGCTGCCGCCGATCACCAGCACGTCGCAACTGTCCTCGCCCTTCTGAACGTCGTCGGTACCGTGGGTGATGCTGCCGGTTCTACCATTTGTGCCGCAATCTGGACCAACACCTTCTACAAAGCCCTTGAGGCGAGGCTTCCTGCCTCTGCGATAGGAGACATCGATTTGATCTACGAGGATATTACCCAGCAGCTGTCCTATCCCGTCGGAACCCCCGCGAGAAGGGCTATTCAATCAGCCTATGCCTATTCTCAGACACGAATGCTTGCTGTTGGCACCGGTCTCATGGGTCTTTGCATCATCTGGGCCATCATGATCCGCGACATTGACCTCAAGAAGGTTGCTCAGGTCAAGGGTGTCGTCTTCTAAGGTGTTTCCCTTCTTCTTTGGAGATAATTTTCGACAATGATAATGTTGATGATCCATTTCCCATTATATCCAAACCACGACTAGCTGCTCCCAGGCAGTTATCAACCTTCGCTTTTTGTACCTTACTATTTAATCATATCAACATGACGGTCTGAATGCAGAGTGTTATGACTATCCGAAACAACGTTTCTATTCTTGTAAATACTTGGCAATGATATTGCCCCGAGTTTTCCGCGACCTGTAGCTCGCTTGGTGTTTGTTTCCGTTTACCGGGAGAGCCGCGGTATGGTATGATATGGTTTGGTATGTAATAAAATAAAATTGGCACTTTAAATAAGTTATGCAAATATACCGCTAGTAAGTATGTAAGTAATCTATGTATCAAAGTATGAAACAAAAACTGTCTGCATGTGCTTTCAAGTGAATCTTGTGAAATTCGAGCAATACACAACCATAATTATGTTGAGTAGCAGCTTGCAGAGCCCGGTGTCATCTGACAGATCCACGTATGACTAAAGTCATCCATTCCCGAGGTCCATGGTGGAACCAGGGAATATGTAAAAAGATCTGATAAGTTTCTTTTCCAACGCCCTTGCCGTTTTTGTACGGCACTACCCCTTTCCTTTCGGCTCAAACCACCCTGCTGAGACGTGGCTGAGGACCTCGAAAGTTACCTATCATTTCAATTAGCGAAG
This sequence comes from Penicillium roqueforti, assembly GCF_015533775.1. Classification (NCBI taxonomy): domain Eukaryota; kingdom Fungi; phylum Ascomycota; class Eurotiomycetes; order Eurotiales; family Aspergillaceae; genus Penicillium; species Penicillium roqueforti. The sequence goes on from NW_024067598.1 coordinate 92,164, forward strand.
TAATAATAGCAGCTGGGATTAGATTGATATCTTGGGAACATTTCTCTTACAACATGCGGAGTACAAGCCGAAGTTCTACCACGTTGCTAAGTGGGTATGGCCGCGTTCTGAGGCGCAGCCGGATGTTCGGTTACAATCTTCCTGGAAATATTCCGAATGGTATGGAATCTGATGATTTTATCTGATCATCTGATTAGATTGGGCTACTGGTTCGGGTTCTCTTGGCACTTTTATCTGATCCCAAGGCGTTCGGTAGGCACGACCGCCAAGAAGCAGCCCATGGTCTTCTGTGGATGTCCGGGTTCGGCGGACTTCATCTCGCACTATTTCCCTCCCATTACGTACTTCAAAAGTAGCAACCTAGTGGCGTGGCCTTGACTGCTTGACAGAAAACCTTGCCAAATGACTCACGGCTTGAATCCCAAAGGTGTGACATGAGGTGCAAGTGTGACCAAGACTTGAGGGCTTCGAGGTCACGTGTGACAGCCACATGGTACATCATCTAGAGAGAGAAAGACTGCATACCCAACGCAGGTTGGCAAACAAGTCCATTAAACCTCCACTTCTTCCCATATCTTGTGTCCTTTCTCCCGTTTTGGGATTTTCCAGAATGGCCCTGTTGGAAGGTCAGATCACATGACCTTCATTGTTCGCTCCTGCTACATAGTCTTCTACAAGCCTTAGATAGTTCTTTCTCCACGCAGCTGAGTTTTTCAGTAATGATCAAGATGCGCTCCTCCACGCCATGAACCTTTCCCCAGCTGAGACAGTTATCATATAATTATTACATGACACCTTATGCAAGAAGCCTCTATAGTATATTGCATGGATGCAGCATTAACTACCTAAATTTATTCCCTTCTTACTCGGAAAACCCCACCGATGGCCACATCAATTCATTTGTGGAATATGAAAGTTTGATCCGCGAGATGTAGGATTTGTAAAGTTAGATGGGCCTACTTAAGTCTGACATTTCTCTGCCTAGCCTTCACGATCTACCTATACTGATTGGAATCAACTTGTTTCGAGCAAAGTCGACCGTGCCTAGCCTCAGCGATGCCAACCTGTCAGGATTTTAGAGCCTAAAGACAACATCGGGTGGTATACAAAGACCTATCTGTATTCGAGATTGAAGCAGCTCGATGCTAAAGAACAAGATCCAGGAGGGAAAAATAAGCACTATCCGCTCCTCTTGTCCTTCTCCCTTCTCAACCCGAAATCACCACGTACGACTCATTTATAACGCCGTGAAGGAAACCTGCCTCGGCATCAGATCACAAATTTGTTCATCGCAATCAACAAGTAGGATCCTTTCAACAAGCATCCTATCAAAGCAAGTTCTCCTCTACTACCAACAAGGGGATCGCTTTCAGCCGGCTGACTGATCGCCCATTTTCCAGAAATTACAACAATGACCTAGCTCAGAGTTACTGAGTTTGTGACTCCCGCGTTAGGATTCGCACATTCCGTCTCGAAATCCGCAATGGACATCACCCTACAGTCTGGGGAATAGAGACATACGAATCAATCAACGAATCTCCGACTACAAAGCCAGATGGCCGGGGACATTTTCTATGTTGAAATTAGTATAAGGGGAAACCATGACAGTTGATGGAATCCGAGATCTTTCAGTCCTCCCAACTGTTTGACGAGACGCTCGTCCCGCTGCCAACCTGTTGGATACCCGGAAGGCAGTCACCCATATGGGTCCAGATCAGGAGATAGCTCCGCTCTCCTCCTCTTCTCTCTCTTCTGCTCCCGTGCACTTTATTTTGGTCGAATCGATACTGGTTGTTCTCCTCATCGCAGATACAATGTAGATCGATCGCCATTACAACCCTATATACTATGAGGCGTGGTCAAACGTCTGGGCCCTAGGTGACGGCGATGGAAAGGACTGCGAGACCCAATATAAACAGCGCAGCGGCGACCCCCGCTAGAGAATGAATGAGCAGTCTTCATTTCCTAGTGTCGGGGACCCTTGTAGTGGTGGTTGTCTTAGCCTTGGCTTGGGTCTGCGTGGTGAGACGGTAGGAAAGTGCAGTTGGGGTATCGGGGATGAATTTGATCTCACAGATCCTGCTGCCCCTGATCTGTAAGTGGGGTGGGTAGTAAAAAGGACAAAGGTGAAAGTCAGTTTAGTCAAATTTTGAGTTTGAAGTGGAATCAATCGCAAATCGGAAGTGAAATTCAACCGTAAATAGTAGACCATGTGTGTTAAAAAGGTATAGAGTAGGGTTGGGAAAGATAGGGCAGCTCAGTGACAAAAACATGGCCGTTCATGTTCAAGTATCCAGTGTCATTCATAATATTCTTCCATTTTGGTATCTATGTCATAAAACAAAAAGGAACGTGTCCTTTCTATACATGTAGCATCTCTATCGACCATTTCTCGTACGAAAAAAGCTTACTGCTTATCGGGGAAGCCGAAGTCGACACCGAAGGGAGGGTAGACAAAGCGCTGGAGCTTGCCCTCAGCCTGGAGACCATCACTGTACTTGCGAAGGGTAGCCAGGTCCTCAGCGTCCAAGAAGATCAAGTCGGCACGATTAGCCTCAATGCGGGCAGGGGTGACGGACTTGGCCAGGACTGAGGAGCCACGGGCGACTAGGGAGAAATCAGTTAGTACGCTATATTCGGTCCAGTGGGTAAAGGCTAGAGATACTTACTGTGCCAGCTGAGCAAAACAGTAGCCGGAGTAACTCCGCGCTTGTGGGCGACGGCCATGATGGGCTCAGCGCTGAATAGCGGGCTGCCGGTACTGCCAAGTGGGCTGTAAGCGGTGATGTGGATGCCAGTCTTGTTGCAGAAGTCGACAATCTCCTGCTGTGGGAGCAAGGGGTGGTTCTCGATCTGGTTGACAGCGGGAACAATAGTGGCCTGGGCCAGGAGTTCCTCAAGGAACTTGAGACTATAGTTTGAGACACCGATGGCCCTGGCCTTGCCAGTGCCGATGAGCTTCTCCATATCCTTGTATGTAGTCACATGGGAGTGGCTGTGGATAATGTCCCGTGAGCCATCAGCGAGCTTGGGGAAGATGTTGTGGTTTCCTGTGATGGAAGTCAGCGCCGCGAATCTGCATATTTGAAGAAATTCAACTCACCCTTGGGGTTCATTGCCAGAGGCCAGTGCATCAGATAGAGGTCGACATAGTCAAGTCCGAGGTCTTTCAGACTCTGCTCAAGACCCTCCTCAACACGAGCGTGGAAAGAGCACCACAGCTTAGTGGTCACGAAGAGATCCTCGCGCTTGACAAAGCCGGCGTCAATGGCCTCTTTGATGCCCTGGCCGACTTCGTTTTCGTTGCCGTAGCAAAGCGCGGCATCAATGTGACGGTAGCCGACCTTGATGGCGTGGAATACGGCGCGCGCAACCTCGCCGGGCTGGGATTGCCATGTTCCCAGGCCGAGTGCCGGGATCTCGGCTCCAGTATTGAGCTTGAAACGGGTATCGCAGGCAGCCATTGTGGATTTATCGGGGTATCAAGAGAGAAGGAAGATTATTTACACAGAATAAGGGAATATGAACAAATTGAAGTAGAAATGGTCAAGAAAAGCTCTGGGGAAAGGCGGGGGTTTACAAAGGATAACAACCCCACACGGCTATCGGGGTTATTCCGTTCCTCCAAGGTCGGCCTTTTTTCCATCAATCACCTCGACCATCTTTTGGGATCTTCGATGTGCTTGGAATTTTCTACTGGGAGAGTTCTATATTTTTTCGATCGACCTCGAGGAGAATGATTTTCCCCACACAATAACCGTCAGACCAGGATCCAGGAGAACAAGTTAGCAGATCTACGGAAACCGTCTTCCAGTTCGACAGATTCCTCTCCGCTTGACATCACAGCCACTCCACATGGTTGGCCTGTGGTCGTGGGGTAATTGTGGCTGCCAATCATCGTCGCCCTTTTGGAGAGCAACCCAGATCTCCATCGGCGCGGAAGCCAGAATCCGTGATGTTTGATTTTTCGTCCTACGTGCGAGTACATCGATGTCATGGCAAATCAGGCAAATGAGACAAATGGATATGGGGAGAGCCCTCACACCACTGCTGATATCGGAAATCTACACGCGATATTTTGCACATCGGATTTTCCTGGCCTTAACCCTATATATACACTGGATCTCCTAGTGTCTATCCTTCTTTTAACCCCAGACTTTCCTGATTGTTAATTGCAATTCATTTGGCAATCTGAAACTTCTTATATATTCTACCAAGAAACACTACTTCATCCAACACAGTCGAAATGGCACCTGTCGCCATCTCCCCACAGGCCTCCCCTGTCTTCAAGAAGCGGGATGGCCACGCACTGGAAGAGCTCTCGGACGCTATCGACGAGATCAACGTTCTCAAGGACATGAAGAAGCGTGAGGCTGAAAAGAAAGTGGCCGAAGAGAAGGGTCTATATGACGAGTCCGAGTTCGACAAGGAGAAGGACAAGACCAACTTCCGCCAGTACGAGGATGCCAGCGACCGAGTCAAGAACTTCTACAAAGAGCAGCACACCAAGCAGACCGTCGCCTACAACCTGAAAGCCCGCCACGACTTCCACAGCAAGACTCGTGCCGAGATGACCGTCTGGGAAGCCATGGAGAAGCTTAACACCCTGATCGATGAGTCCGACCCCGACACCAGCCTTTCCCAGATCGACCACCTCCTGCAGTCTGCTGAGGCCATTCGCCGCGACGGCAAGCCCCGCTGGATGCAGCTGACCGGTCTGATTCACGACCTGGGCAAGCTCCTCTTCTTCTTCGATGCCGAAGGCCAATGGGACGTTGTCGGCGATACCTTCCCCGTCGGCTGTGGCTTCGACGATAAAATCGTCTACGGCCGCGACTCGTTCCGCGATAACGAGGACTTCGGCCACAAGATCTACGATACCAAGTTTGGTATCTACACACCCGGCTGCGGCCTCGACAATGTCATGCTGTCCTGGGGCCACGATGAGTACCTCTACCATCTCGCTAAGGAGCAGTCGACCCTTCCCGATGAGGCACTCGCTATGATCCGCTATCACTCTTTCTATCCCTGGCACAGCGCCGGTGCGTACCACGAGTTGATGAATGAGCACGACCGTGATATGCTCCGTGCTGTCAAGGCTTTCAACCCTTATGACTTGTACAGCAAGAGTGATGGAATTCCCAGTGTTGAGGAGTTGAAGGTATGTTTTTTCGCTTCTACTGATGATCTGTGAATTCGAGGCTAACTTGTTTCTTTCTAGCCGTACTACCTGGAACTCATCGATGAGTACTTCCCCACCAAGGTCCTGAAGTGGTAGACGTCTGCGACTTGCTCTCCTCGCGTCTTTATTCCACAAATTTTTCATGATTCCCCATTTTTGCACTAGTTCTATGAAAATAGCTACGATACTTGCCATCACATTCAATTAGCGTTAAAAACCATACTTTGTCAATCGTTCCAAGCAATCAAACCCAGAAATTACCTGAATAAATTGATAGAGACGAAATTAATCAACTCTTCAACACTATTTTTCACACTTCAAAGTAGTCAAGCTTCATAGTCTAGCGCTCAGCTTTCTCAACTCTAATAATCTCACATTACACCACATTACACCACATACAACTTACATTCGTCAGGACCTCTTTGAGGTTACGGAGATGTGAAGATATCAAGGATCGCTACTGGTAAAGGACAACTCACTTACTGCAATTACACAATTTCCCTTCGATATTACCATATCTAGAGTTAGAAGAGTCTACTTTGGACCAAAACACAAGATCGCATCGATATGTAAGTCATGTCATCTTCATTTGGAAGGGTATGTATAAGCGTTGAACGTATATAGGGTATATTTTAAAATCCCCAGGGCACATCACAAATTATTTACAGACTAGCCAACTGCGACCGTTTCCCATCCTCATCGAAGTAAATCTTCTTCTCTGTAACCATGGACTCCTGCAGCGCAGCACCAATGCGAACAGCCTTGACAGCATTCTCAAGTTCAAGAGGCAGTGCCGTGTTATCAAGACAGCAAGCAGTGAACTCATTGGCCTCGGTAACAAACGCATACTCGAAGCGATCATAGTAGTTCTGGGGGATCTCCCTCCGGACGCCGGTCTCATCGTAGATATTAACGTGGTTCATTGCAGGCTGGTTGTTAATCGCCAGCTTTCCCTTGGTGCCGATAATCTCAGTGACATCCTCCTGGCCAGCGGCCATCATGCGGGAAGCATAGAAGTAGGCAATACGGCCATCGTAGAACTCGACCAAGCCGACGGCGTTGTCGCGGTCGTTGTGCTTGCGCAAGTCGGGCTCGACGGCTGTGTTGCCAATCGCCGACACTGACTTCACTTTGCAGTCGTTGCCGAAGAACCAAAGTGTGAGGTCAATGTCGTGGATGGAGCAGTCGACGAAGATGCCGCCGGAGAACTCGGCGTATGCGACAAAGAACCCGCTGGGATCGAGCTTGTCGCAGGTCTGACTGCGGAGTACGGATGCAGTGCCGATTGCTCCTGCCTGCATCTTCTGGTACGCGTCGCGGTAGGACTTGTCGAAGCGTCGGGAGAAGCCGCACATCACCTTGAGCTCTGGCTTCTTGGCTGCTGCGTCGACGACGGTTTGAGACTGTATAAGAGGCGGGTTGTTAGTACTTGGTTTCAATGGTTGATTCTTTGTATTTGGTAGACTCATTGAGGTTGAGCTGGATTCAAAATACAACTGACTTACCACTTCGGGACTTGTGGAGATAGGCTTCTCGCAAAGCGTGTGCTTGCCTGCTTCAATTGCCTTGATTGCTTGCTCGGCATGCACAGCAGTTGCCGATGCGACCACCACGGCAACCAGACCTTCATGCTTGAGCATGTCGTCGTAGTTCTGGTACAGGGTTACGCCAAAGGGCTCGAGGTGGATTTTGGCCCATTCGAGTTCGACGGGGTCGGGGGAGCTGGCAGCCACAAGCTCAGCTCGGGGAGTACGCTCCAGGAAGTTCAGGGCATGGCGCTTGCCCATACGGCCTAGACCGGCACAGCCGATCTTCAATCTTTGGGTAGCCATTGTATATAAAATGTAAAGGTCAAAGAAAGGATATCAAGAAGAAATAAAATCAATAGCTAATAGAGAGGGAATTCTACAACTGGGCGACTTCAAGTTATAAGGCCGAAACTAAATGCGGAGGTCAGTCTCCGACAACTCCGCAAAACGTGGGGTCGGAAAGTGAATTCCACCACCGACGAAGTCCTAAAAAAGGACCTCGGGACATAAAAAAAAAGGCTATCAACTCGTGAATTCACTGCCGTCGGCTTTCTTCGATTCCCGTCGCAATCTTCGCTTCGCAATATCCACTGGATCCGCAAATCCATCACCTCTCAGCCAGGTCAAAGCCTTGCGTAGTCCCCCACCCTGCACGGCTTCAGGGTTCCCCTCAAGGATTGACCCCATAAGCGCCCAGGACAGAACAAACAACAATAGTTCCCCGCCCTTGCGGCCCTTCCATAGTCCACGCTTGACCCCGGTCTTGTACGCCGAATCAACAGCGACCCGGAAGAACCAGAGGAATGTGCTGCGACTGTTTCCCAGGAACAAGAATGGCAGACCGCCCAGTGCCCCACTAAGGAAGAATCGCTTGGTAGGAAGCGTTGTGCGGGGCAAGTTGTGGTTCAGGAGACAGACACTACCCCAGGCTGAGCCAATTGCAGCAGAGATAACCGCTGTCATGGTGATAATACGCTTCGAAATAGTATTCACTGACGAAATAGGCTGAAGCAGAATACTCTTGAATTTGGGGATTGAAAGCGCCAGAGTGATGGTCGTTAAGAATCGCGCAAGCGGCGGCACGGAGAGGAGAATGTGGTGCAAGAACGCCGTGCTACAGTTCGGGAGCTTAGGGTGCAAGAGAGCGCATGATAGACTTGTGATTGCAGGGTGTGCTGGTCCAGTGATTGGAGAGATGGAAGCTACTGATGACGGCAAGGTGTTGAGATCACCAGGGTGTAGAATTGGAGAAACGAATGCCCTGTGTCATATTAGCGACTATACTCCTGAACACAATCAACTTCAAACATACGGCCAGCGGAGATCAGCAATGGAGGCAAGAGAGTTCACAATCTCTTCTTTCTCGGGCCAGGCGATGTTGACCGGAAGCGACTCCGGTCGGCCTTGAATGTAGCTCGGCGAGAGCCTAAAAATGACTTTTCCAAACCACTATGGCATCATTTTAGCGACCGTGACTCAAGTAAAGGAATTCCGACCACAAACATTAGGCGTAGTCTCACGATCAAACACGAAAGCATGGAAGAGCTGGGCAAACGAGATCGGCATCAACAGCCAGCTGCCGAACCACCACGGGCGCCTATCCAGCCAGCCTTTCGAGTCCAGGACATTGAACAAGAACTCCAAGCTTCTGGTGCCTGTGTAAATCGCCGCAGTCAATCGGAGCTGGTCCTGCGGACAGATGCCTAGCGCGAAACCAGCCAGACTTGCGCCGATCGCTGGCGCAAAGCGCGAGGTCAGCGCCTGCGAGACATACGGGTTGCGCTCTCTGAATGGCTTTGCATCGTCGGTGCGGAGGTTCGCTCGCAATCGGACGAGGAAGCGGTAGAGGAGGCGATGGATAAGAAGGAGAAGAGAGAGAGAGATGGAGAGACGGAATTTGGGAGATCGGAAGAGGGGCGTTCGGGTCTTTTTCCTGTTGGTTGGAGCGACTGTTAGTGCATGCATGTTCCTAAAAGAGGCATCTGCGTAGATTAAATCGATCTTACTGTGAAGCGCCTTGGAACCGAGTAATCAACAGATCCGCCAACTTCAACGCGATTCCGGAGCCGACAAAGACTCGCAGCGATGAGCGAATAGCGGCTTCACTGTGTCGATTCTTTGGGCGAGCGATGACATCGTAGCGAGATGGAGATGGGAGCTTGTTTTGGATGGTAGGGGCGCGTCTGACCACTGATTCATGGAGGAATCGGTATTCTTTGGCGCTGAGACATACGCGGAGGACGTCGCGTAAGGCGCGAGGTGGAAGGTCCAGCGCATCCCCTGGGACTGGAGGGTTGTCCGCAGACATGTTGTTGTTGATGCCAAGTTAGAGCATCATCAGGTGAAGTCCGGGGCTGAGAAGGTCGAGTGGTCCAATGCGGAGAAGCCGACCTCGGCAATTCTTACCCGTTGGTCTTGCCATGACATTTCAGTATTCTGTCGATATCACGGGTTGTAGCCTTACTCACCATGGAAGCTATTGGGTATCTTGGGGATTTCAGAGGCCCTGACTACCCAGTCACATTTTGTTTGTTTCTCTCGTGTCATCTACCGCGAGAATGGCTTTTCCGCATACAGTATCTTTCCGACGGGGAGGTGAAGAGCGAATTTTTATAACAACACGACTTTCATTCCCACAGACACTATTTGAATGGACGGTATAACGAGAGTATCGGGAAAGCGAAGCCACAGGACGATATGAAGGTCCTACAGGACCTGCACTTCTGGCTAGGAGACATGGCTGACGCATCTCAGCTTTGCCTCGAGCGGATCCTTGAGGCCAGAATCATCATGAAGCTTTTATGTTTCTCATCCTTGTTGCTATAACACTAAGGCTAACAAGATACTATATTCCTTTTTCTAGGATGAATCTGTCCGATACGCTATATCCCACCATACATGTTATGTTGATGCGAAATTACAGTATAACTGAGGTCCGGCTCAACACTTAGATGCCACCCTGAATTGAGAACCGGCATAAAGGCATTTTTCACCTTTGCCCAAGAGATCTGCCTCGATATCCATGAGCCGGTTGTACTTAGCAACTCTCTCACCCCGGCAGGGGGCCCCAGATTTCAGATGGCCCGTCCTTAAGCCCACGACCAAATCTGCAATGAAATCATCGGTCGTCTCACCAGATCGGTGAGACACAAAAACACTCCAGTCAAAGCTGTAGGCCAAGTTCGCCCTATGAATAATTAGAACTTTATCTCTGGGGGAATTGTAGGGGAAACCTACGCCTCAATTGCTTCGGAGATGGTGCCTATTTGGTTGATTTTGAGCAGCATCGAATTGCACGCCCTCTTTTCGTTGGCCTCCTGCACATATTTCGTATTGGTAACCAGCAAATCATCCCCAACCAGTTCAACTGGACATTCCTTGTTGAATTCGGTCCAACTGTCCCAATCGGTTTCGGCGAACGGATCTTCAAGTAAAACGATCGGATAATTTTGCAACAATGAGCGATACAGGTCTGTAAGCTGTTTTGAGCTTTGCAAGTTCGGTTTGTCGTCTTTGAACCCAATATCGTAGTTCCCATCCTTGAAGAATTCGCTTGATGCAGGATCAATGGCGAATTTTATTCTGCCGCTATATCCAGCAAGAGAGACGGCTTGAACCAAGAGGTCTAGTGCCTCATGAGGCTGGGAGATCGGTGGTGCAAACCCTCCTTCGTCTCCAATACCGGTAGCTTGAGAGTATCAGTAATGGCTGCGTAGGATCCATAGTGAAAGGCGCACTAACCAGATGTTCCATACTTCTCGACGATGACCTTCTTCAACTTCTGGTAAACCTCGCAGCCCATTTGTACTGCTTCCGTGAAAGATGATGCTCCAACAGGAGCAATCATAGTCTCTTGAAAAGCCATCTTGTTGCCCGAATGCACACCTCCATTTAGGACATTGAAGAACGGCACTGGCATGACGAATGGTTTTTTCGCTCCAGACTCACGCCGAAGGAACTCGTACAATGGAATCCCCTGATATATATCAGCCATCATGTCGAATCGTCAACCTTAATTATAGCTTACAGCATGGGCTGCACCCGCTCTGGCACATGCCATGCTGGCGCCCAAAATGGCATTCGCGCCGAGCTTCGACTTATTTTTCGTACCGTCCAGATGCTTAAGAAGGCAATCAATCATCCTCTGGTCTGTATCAACCTTGAGCCCGCTCTGTACTAGAGCGGGACCAATGACCAGTCGGATGTTCGAAACAGCTTTCTGGACGCCCTGGCCGCCATATGCAGAATTATCCCCATCTCGCAGCTCAATGGCTTCATTCGCACCTGTAGATGCACCAGACGGAACGATGGCTCGAAAGGTACCTGCATCGGTGTAAGAACCGAGTTTAGCTATTGTTGGTGCTCTCTTACCTCTGTCCGTAGTGAGATCAACTTGAACAGTTGGGTGTCCCCGCGAATCCAAGCGCTGGGCAGCTTGGACCGACCTGATCATCGTGAATTCGAAATGATGTAGCGTGGTGAGTTGATGGGTTCAAAGCTTAGATGACCATCGCATGAGAATGTTTTGTTCTTGCTATTCATCATCCAGGTACAGTAAATTTCACAATGGCAAGGGGTGACGTAGAGTAACTATAAATTAACTGTGACAGGTGATGATGTCAAGCGGATGGCGGTTGATTCTCATAGCCAGATCTATAGACCAACACTTTTCTTTATTGTACGCTTCTGACTCCAATTTACTCTCGGGCAATCTGAGCCTATCGCGATGGCTCATTGTAAAATAACTTGGTAAGCAGGATATGGTTGTGATTATTGTAGTTACTAGACAGATCCATAGTATATATACTGTTCGAGCGGAAAGTTTTGCCGCGCCTTTCGAATCCATTACGACTTCAAGATGTTCATTTGAAGCAAGCTGCATTGCAGTTTTGTCCAAATTCTTCGCAGGATTGAGGTCTACTGTTTTCTGGAAGTTGTCCCCAAAGATCAGCTTTATAATACATAAATTTCCGAAACGAGCTGTCGCTATCCGGGGTATCTCCTTCTTGTTTGTTCCGATGGTTTATATCAAATCGATTACCCAACTGCAGTAAGCTCACCACAAAGCAGATAATCTCCTTCGGTCCTTCTACTACACAACTCGGATAGAGCAACTCGAACACCGCATCGGTATCCTATCGCGCTTAGCGAAAGGAGTGTATGCCCATAATCAAGTACGATATGCTTGAACAGAATCTGTGCTCAGGTCAGGGGTAACTAGATAAATGCATACCTAAATACTCCGTGCCTATGGAGTCCCCCTAGGCATCTTTATTTATGTATACTAATACATTGTTGTTTCACTGCATATCTAGATATGGCACCAATCAAACAAAAGACCGCATGCCAAATTAAAGAGTGGATTTTTGTCTCAGCGCCACAAAATCTCTCGCGATAAGTCTTCATGCACGGAGTATTTGGCTAGCCCTAAGGAGTACATCGAGAAATTCCTCAAATCAAGTGCTTGGCGTGAAACACAAGCTTGACGGAACTCCACATGGCTTCCCAGGTATCAATTCCATATCGCGATTGGACAATAAATATTGCAGCCCAGACTGAAACCCCATGTCTCATTCCGTTTACCCGAAAATATTCCGGGAATTAATTATTCCAGCAATGATTGTTTTCAGCGGGGCCGTACGTAGTAGATTCGGTGGAGCTAAATGTTTCGGAGAGTTGTCGTAGCCCTAATAGATGAATACAACGGAGCACCTAACAATTACCATGCATCCATGGATCTCATGGCTCTCCAATGAGTGGTCCGGCTGGAAACAGGGGTCAACACCATGACAGATGGTGATGTTCCCGTTTCATAAGGATACTAGCGCAGGGGCTATAAGGAGGATACTGTGCAGGCCAAGCATTTAAATATCAAAGCCAAGCTCGATGGAATAGCTTATTCAAACCCATCCATTCATTCTTACTTCATTTCATTCTTCATTCTATTCGGCTAGTTCCGAACATTTACACTCTCTTTACTTGTCTGTTGATCGGACATTTACTTCAAAATGCGTACATCTTTCGTTTCCATGCTGGCCCTCGGCGCCGCCGTTGTGTCTGCTGCCCCAGCTCCTACTAGTGTTTCCGAACTGGTTGAGCGCTCGTCCTCGACTTGCACCTTTACCTCAGCCGCCAGCGCCATTGCTAGCAAGAAGGCTTGTTCCACCATTGTGCTGGATAACATCGAAGTCCCTGCTGGCGTGACTCTCGATCTTACCAAGCTGGAGAGTGGTACCAAGGTAGATATTTCTGTTATTCAAGGGTCGATAACCAAAGATCTAATAGCTGCTGTATAGGTCATCTTCAAGGGCGAAACTACCTTCGGATATAAAGAGTGGACGGGTCCCCTTATCAGCATCTCCGGCTCAAAGATTGAAGTCAGTGGACAGTCAGGCCATGTCATCAACGGCGGCGGAGCGAGCTGGTGGGACAGCGAGGGAACCAACGGCGGAAAGACCAAGCCCAAGTTCTTCTACGCCCACTCCCTGGACGACTCGTCCATCACCGGCCTGAACGTCAAGAACACCCCCGTCCAGGCTTTCAGTGTGCAGTCCGATAACCTGGTCCTCGACCAGATCACCATCGACAACTCGGACGGTGATACTGAGGGCGGCCACAACACCGATGCCTTCGATGTTGGCTCGAGCACCTATATCACCATCAGCAACGCCAATGTCAAGAACCAGGATGACTGCTTGGCTATCAACTCTGGCGAGGTAAGCAGTCAAAGGATACTTCTACCATAAAAAAACAAATGAAACTAACCTGGTTGTCCGCCAGAACATCGTATTCACCGGCGGCTACTGCTCCGGCGGTCACGGTCTCTCCATTGGCTCCGTTGGCTTGCGCTCCGACAACACTGTGAAGAACGTGACCATCTCCGACTCTACCGTGACCAACTCCGCCAACGGTGTGCGCGTCAAGACCGTCTACAAGGCCACTGGTGCAGTCTCTGGCGTGACCTTCTCCAACATCAAGCTGTCCGAGATCTCTAGCTATGGTATTGTCATCGAGCAGGATTACGAGAACGGCAGCCCTACCGGTACCCCCACTACTGGTGTCCCCATTACCGACCTGACTGTCGAGAAGGTTACCGGCACTGTCAAGAGCAGCGCTACTGACGTCTACATTCTTTGCGGTAGCGGTAGCTGCTCTGACTGGACCTGGTCTGGAAATTCCGTCACTGGTGGTAAGACTAGCAGTAAGTGCGAGAATGTGCCTTCTGGTGCTTCTTGCTAGATTGCTAGGGATCAAACAGTGATCACCAGGGCATCAATCAGACGAGAGTGGGCTATTTTCAAGGCAAATTTGACTGGGTGGGCTAGAAGACGAGGTTAAATATGCTACTAGTCCCTTTGGACGTCATTGTACTTAGATAGCCATCTGTAGATGGATTCAATTGAATGGTTTTCAGCCTACCTAATAGTAGCTGAGAATGACTATACTGTAAAACACCTTAAATTAGCAAAATTCACTCGTAGATTCAATTTCTTATGCGTCTATTAATTTCTATCTATGTTGTACATATTTTGTCGCAACTAACGCCAAGCTGCACGTTCGGGAGGTGCATGGTGATGACGCAACGAGTTCCTTTCCCCAATCAGCCAACCCTCAAGCTTCTTCTCTTACACATACAAAGCCACACCCAAATCATACTCAGAATGCATGTTCTTCTACTCGGCGGTCATGGCAAAGTAGCCCTTCACCTTACTCCACTCCTCCTCAACCGGGGCTGGAGCGTAACCAGCGTCATCCGCAACCCTGCGCACGAAAGCGAGATTCTAGAGCTGGGCCAAGGCCACAAGGGCAACCTCAAGGTGTTACTATCGAGTCTAGAGGATGTCAAGAGTTCCTCCGACGCTCAAAAAATCATCAACACCGTTGTACCGGACTATGTCGTCTGGTCGGCTGGTATGGCAACCCTCACCCCTCACCCCGCACTTATCTCTAAACATCGCAACGCAACGCACATTGCAATGAGCCATCCCCAAATCAAATAAGAACTCGAAACCATATAGACCTCTATAATGCACTATGGAAAATCAACAATTCCCCAAACCACAAACTAACACGCAAACCCAGGCGCCGGCGGAAAAGGCGGTGCAGCACGCACAATCGCGATCGACCAAGAAGCAGCGAAGCACTTCATAACAGCATCATTTGCATCACCAAGTGTAAGCAAACTCCTCCTGGTGTCGTACCTAGGCAGTCGACGCAAGCAGCCGAGCTGGATGCCGGACGATCAATGGGCGGGTATAGTGAAGGTCCAGACGGAAGTGCTGCCGACGTACGCGAAAGCCAAGCTAGAAGCCGACGAGTACATGACAGCGCTGGCTGCACAGCGGAAGCGCGAGCCTGGACCGGCGCGGCCTTTCCAGGCTATCAATCTGCGGCCTGGGATTCTGACTGATCAGCCTGCGACGCGGAAAGTCGAGCTGGGGATCACGCCTAAGGGTGACGGAAGTGTTACTCGGGAGGACGTGGCGATTGTGGCGGATCTTTTGCTTGCTAGGGCTGATACGGAGGGATGGATTGATCTTGTTAATGGGGATGAGGGGGTTGAAGAGGCTGTTGAGAGGGTTGCAAGGGAGAAGGTTGATGCTGTTGTTGGGGAGGATGTTGAGGGTATGGTCAAGAGGTTTTTTCCTTAAGGAACAATTTCCGGGCTTGAATCTCTAGGTTTCTATACTAGAAAAGGCCTGGGATTGACAGGATACTCTACTCTTCGGATCTTCCATATATCATTCAATTATGAAAACGAACGTGAAAAGATATAAAGTTTATATGGTGTGCATATCTAAGAAAACATATTCACAGCTTGGCTTTGGGTGCCTCTACCACCCCCTTGAACTTCTGCTTCAGAATCCGACGCAGGATCTTCCCACTAGGGTTCTTGGGGATCTCATCCACAAACTGCACACCACCCCGCAGACGTTTGTGGCTAGTGACCTTGCTATCCAGCCATTTGATAATGCTCGCTGCTTCTTCCTTTTCGCTCCTTCCAGAAGACTTGCTCTTGGCGCTGCGAACAACACAAGCCATAGGAACCTCGGAACCGTGTGTCTCACTCTCAATACCAATAACAGCAACATCATCAATAGCATCATTATCAACCAGATGTCCTTCCAGCTCGGCAGGAGGCACCTGGAAACCCTTGTACTTGATGAGTTCCTTGACACGATCGGTAATGTAGAAATTACCCTTGGCGTCCTGGTACCCAACGTCGCCAGTCTGGAACCATCCGTCCTCAGACAAACAGCCCTTAGTAGCCTCTGGGTTCTCGTGATAGCCCATGAACACGTTAGGTCCACTGACGTACAATTCACCAACCTCGCCGACGGCAACTTCCTTGGGTTCGGAACCATCCTCTGGCATAGTCATATACTTGGCTTGCATATTAGGCATCAAGCGGCCGACGGAACCAATAGCCTCGCGCCAATCCTCCCACCGCTGGGAGTGTGTGGTTGGGCTAGTCTCGCTGAGTCCGTAGCCCTGTTTGATGCCAACCTTGATGCGGGAGTAAACTGCCTCTACCAGCTCATGAGTCAGCGGTGCAGCACCGGAGTTCATCATGCGAAGACTTGAAAGGTCATATTTGTCGACCACCGGGTGCTTTCCTAGCAATAGCACCACTGGAGGGACAATGTAACTGAACGAGCAGCGGTAGTTCTGCACGTGAGCGCACCATTTTTCTATGTCAAATTTTGACATGACGACCAAGTGGTAACCCTTATATAAAGCCTGGGCAAGTAGGCAATTCAACCCTAGAGACTCACAGTTAGTATCGTGTTCATCCGAGCATCTACGCGATTGAAAGCTATACCATAGATATGATAGAACGGCAAAAATGCCAGTACCCGATCACCCTTTCCGTCAGGACCACCATTCCAACTAAGGTTTGCCCCTTCAGCGATGTACTGCTGCCTAATATTGGCAACGATATTCCGATGCGACAGCATGACACCCTTAGGCACACCCGTAGTCCCAGAAGAATAAACCAAGAAAGCTACATCCTTCGCGGGAGTGACCTTCTGCTTGCGGTAGCGAGTAGCACCAGAGATATTGCGCACAGAGCTAAAATGCTTGGTCCGCACATCGGGATCCCGCTGGTCCCCAATCAGGATAATGCGATCCTCGGACAAGCCGACTTTCTTCGCAGCTTCCCGCGCAACAGACAGCACCGAGGCCTGCGTTACAAGTCCCTTGGCGTTAGAGTTCTTGAGTTGGAAGGCCAGCTCGTCAACTGTGTAGCCTGGATTCGCAGGCGAAATAATTCCGCCGGCCCAAAGTGTGCCCCACATCACCACGGGTGTGTCGATGCTGTTTGGCGTGAAGAGGGCCAGCACATCGCCCTTGCGCCACTCATACAGAGCTTTCAGGCCCTTGCCAAAATCTAGCGAGGCCTCGCGTAGCGATTTGTATGTGTAATGGCGCTGGGTATCGGCATCTTGATAGATAACTGGTGGGGGTCAGCATGAAGAAAATTCAAGAGAAATGCAAATGCCGTGTTCAACGCAGCGCACCACTGGGTTCTCATTGAATATCACGCACTCTTATCGTCGGGGTAAGCCCTATCCTTGCGCTCAAATAGAAAGGTCCAGAGGTCCACTTCTGGGATGTCGACCAGAGGGTAATTGGAGGCGACAGGCATTATGGAATAATAAAGCCAAGGATTCGATGCCGGGGAATGTGATCGAGGCTCAAAAAGACTGTCAGGTGGAAGACGAAAGGGACGCACACGAGCAACCAAGTATGTACTTAAAAGAGGTGAGATGGGTCTTTCTCCGCAATCTCGGCTGACGGCTTGCCTCGGTCCAATATCGCGGGGGCCCAAGCCAATTAAAAACTGCTTGTTCCTTGACTCTTCGGCATTAGATTGGAGGAACTGAAAGATCCAATCCCATACTGTTCACTGCATATTCCGAATAATCATCTGTTCCGTTGAGGTTCATGCAGGATACTCATTGATATCCTTGACATCCATCCTTGATATCGGCACTCAGAGACCTCGATCTCGGCAGTTTGACAGAGATAAGCAACTACTTCACCGAATGCCGGATGAAACCTTGGAAGATAGAGGAAAGACACTTTTATAAAATAGCTCAGATAGAATAATAATAAGGTCTGGTGAATGGAACATCGCAATGTCATGCCCACCTGGAACCTCACAATTTGATAAGCATCAGCTTCAAACCTTCGAAGTCAGGTAATTTGATAGTGACCTGAAACAGTTTAATGCAAGACTATAATACACAGGACGACGTGGAGCGGCCTACTCATTCGGGAAGAGACCGTTGTAGGAATATATATATGTGTAGCTCGAGATATGTGTCCATGATAGCGATGCAAAGGTATAGAATGTGCTGCCAATGATTGCTAGTTTATATTCCATTACATTTACATACAATGAGGCTCAATAAATAAATAAATTGGATACCCACGATGCCCCCTTCCCCAGAGTAAAGGTAGCGGAGCCCAATTTGTGGAACAATTCACAGTAATGTGTACAACGGTGCAGTCCCCATGAACCTCACGACCTAGACGTAGGGACCATGAGACGGGCCTGTCGGGTGCTGTCTAGTCTGCCCCTCGGAATTACTTGGCCTACAATGTGTCTGGAAATGAATTTGTAGTGTCGTTAGATTTAGACTCCTTCCCCGGCGACACAAAGCGAGACGAGTGAAGGAGTATCTTTTTGACCTCGTCAGATTCGACGAGGGACTAAATCCAGATCCCAATATGATTTCATGCCGACAAGATCTTAAATTGAGTTGGAAACAGCGGACCCAGACTGGAAATACATGCTGAAAAAAAGAGCCCAGATGAGAGTTTTGCTGAATTCCATTTTTGCTTTCCCAGCACCATTTCCTCCACACGCCACTCCGAGGGGAATCGTTTGAAATCGTTTACTTGAGGGGAATGAAACGGGAAGAGTGGGTGGCACCAATACCGGGACGACCGTGCTTGACGGGCTTGCTAGGAGGTTGTTAGTGTGCTGATGTTAAATGGCCATGCGAACAATTCCCGGGAGCACATACTAAGAGATAGAGAACTCAGCCAAGTAGTGACCAACCATCTCGGGCTTGATCTCAACCTGGTTGAACTCCTTACCGGAGTAGATACCGACAACGGAGCCGATCATCTCGGGGACGACGATCATGTCACGGAGGTGAGTCTTGACGAGATCGGGCTTCTCGTTGGGCTTGGCCTCCTGCTTGGCCTTGCGGAGCTTCTTGATGAGACCCATGGGCTTGCGCTTCAGGCCGCGGTTGAAACGTCTGCGGGCACGGGCGTGAACGACATCACGGAGCTGCTCGGAGGAAAGGTCGAGGAGCCTGTAAAAGGATTCAGTCAGGATAATGTCCTTGCTTGTTTATGATCCCTGTTGTCCATTCGCAACGCAGCGACAAAGAGGCGAGAATAAAGATGCCATATGCGGTTCATCCATAATGGTTGTTGACATTGTAAATGACCACCTTCAATTTCGTCTCACGAGGTACTGGCTGCGAATGGATGTCCAAGGATTCGATGATTGGTAATGTAAACATACTGGTCGAGGTCAATGCCACGGTAAGAAAACTTGCGGAACTGTCTTCTCTTCTTGATCTCTGCTCGGCGAAGGTTCAGTCAGCGTCTGCGATCTTGCTGTAGTGCGTATCTCCCATGTCCATGTCGTTCCCCGCTAACGTCTTTCTTCAATCATCTCCGTATAGTCGATTGTAATGCGCGCCGTCTCTTCTCATTCGATTCTTCTGTCCATGGGCGATGGGTAGGGATGGGTTTGCTTGTTCATAACGTACCGGCAGCCTCCTCGGCGTTCTAGATGAAAACTCCATGTTAGTGTATCGCACGGGCTTGAAGGGCGAGGGCGAAAAACTCACGTATTCGATGTCAGCCATTTTTGCAGATATTCCTGTAAACCGCCTTTCGACCGTATCTCGAAAAGCGAAGGAGATGGGTTGTCGGAAATTGTCGTGTCGCTAAGCGGTCGGGCTGCTAACACACAGGCTGTAGGAGGTGGGCAGCACTCGTTAAGCGACGGGTAGGTTCCAAGCCCTAGACACTATACCCTTTCGGGTGATACGTAATTTACTTTGAAACATTGGTTTTTTCTTTGTAATCAAACTCTTTGTATTTTTTATTTACTTGACTTTGCTTGGGGAAACATCAGTAGCGTTTGTACCATTTGTGTAATTTATTTGTATTATGATAACCCATTCCCATGATATGGCAGAATCGGAGGCTGTTGATGGTCCTTATCAAAGTACAATCTGAGTACGCTTACTCCGTAGTTACCATGACGTGGATGATTGAATCTCTAGTTCTCCAAGAGAATTTGACACGCTAACTTTGAGAGCGGGTCTCGGCGATCATTCAAGAACTAAATTTACGCATTGAGAAAAAGTTGTAGCGAAGGCCAGACGAATTGTATTGGCTATAAGCTTATTCCAGCTCACATGAAGAGTCGCAACTGTATCAAAACAGTCTCAACAAAACACACTTGAGAAGCCAACCGGCGCAAATCTTGCCCGGACTGACGAACCAACCAAACATCTGTTCCCCAGAACTATGATTTTTAGGCCTTGGATTAAAGCGCTTAATCGAAGAGTCCGAATCCCATATCCTCATCGGACTCCTCCTCCTCCTTCTCCTCCTTCTTCTCCTCAGCAGGAGCAGCGGCACCACCGGCAGCGGCAGCGGCAGGGGCAGCAGCAGCACCGCCACCGGAGGGGACGGAAGCGAGCTTGGCAGAGCCCTCGGAGATCAGCTATATAAAGAGTCAGCATGCATTTCAGGTAATATATATGCGCTTGCGAGTATCACTGACCACCTGGAGGTCCTTGTCCTTGAGCTCGGAGATGACCTTCTCGACGCGGTCACCCTCAGCGTCGATACCGACGGAGGAGAGGACAGCCTTGATATCGGCGGCGGAGGGGGCCTCGTTGCCGGCGAGGGCGAGGAGCAAGTAGGCGGCAAGATACTTCATTTTGAATGGACTGGAAAAAAAATCTTCATTAGTATCGAATTCAAGATCGAATGCGATCGTACTTTTCAAGCCGCAAAATCGGCTGAGAAGCACATAAATAAAGTGTACGTACCGTTGGTGATTATTATCTGAACAAGAGAAACAATCGATTTAACCGCGAATTGGGCGGAGACTGCAACGTCGAGTTCTGGTGGAAGAGGTTGGTTGACGAAGGATTAACCGAGTGCTCAAAATCTTGGAAAAAAAGGTGGTGCGAGTGGGTGTGGCTAGTGTTGGCGGGACTTCTAAGCGAGTGCTGTGGCGCGGTGTATTCGCTACCACGTGACCTTTGCATATCCGGCCTTGATAATTGCATGCTGGCCCATAAACCTGTCTCTCTTCTCTACTCCTCTACTGAGTACATAACTCTCACTTCGAAAGCTCTTGGGCCAAGTCAGGCGTGTTCTTCACATTTGCTACTTCTGTTATCTTGGAATAACAGAAAATCTGGAGAGAGCCAAGCCAGAGATCTATTCTCATGCTATCGGGCTCGGAGTCATGAAGTTACTTAGTCGTACCAAATATCGACGGTGAGCGACTTCTTTTTGTACCACTCTTCGAATCCAGGATTTAAATCCTCGGGATATCTCTCCTATAATCAAAATGAGTGTATGGCCACCTATCTTTCTCTTCGTTTCACCTCATTTTGACTGACATAGCATAGTTCCTCGATTCCATTCTCTCGTCTATCCAGACGGGTAAGCCCTCCCAACTTCCGGTGACTCAGGTGCCTACCTCGCCTACACCTACCTCGCCTGCGCCTGCTTCAATCCCCAAAAAGGAGGATCGCAAACCGACCGCTGTGCGACGGCCGCCCTCAACCAGCGGGAATGTCAGTGGAGGGATCAAGCGCAAAGCTGATGAACAGCTGCCTCGCCCACCAAAACCAGAAAACAAGGTGGCAAATAGCTCCGCCGCAATGAGGCCTACACTTCCCACGAGGCCAGCGGTATCATCAGTACCACCCAGAGTTGTATCCAAGCCAAATCTTCCGACCACCTCCAGGCCAACCATGCCTAAACCCACCCCCAAACCCAGCTTGTCTGCGACGCCAAAAGTGATACCCCCACGGAAGGAGCCCGACCCCAAGCCCGCATCCGCAGGCGCTGCCACAACCTCGAAGCCGCCACCAAAGGGATCATTTGCGGAGATCATGGCGCAGGCAAAGGCTAAGCAAGAGACGGCGCCTGTGGGAGTAGGGTTGCTACGACACCAACCCGGCTCCAAAGAAAGACTTACCAAAGTGGAGCGCAAGCGGCGCATGATGGAACTCCAGGCCAAGGAAAAAGAAGCGCGTTTAGGTAGGAAGGCTGGATCCGGTGTCTCTGCTAAGGGTAAGCCTGCTGTCCGGCAGCGCGATTCCGAGGGACCCTCATACAAGGGGACGGCCAAACCGACGCAAACTCCCGAACCGCTTACCTACCGTGGTACCGCGGGCCTGCCGTCAAATCGTGGTGGAAATGACCGTCGACACCAGTCTCGCAACCGACAAAATGAATATCTCGGAACTGACGAAGAAGACGAGGGCGACCTCGGTGGCTACGACGATTACTACTCTGATGCGTCGTCGGACATGGAGGCTGGAATGGATGATGTAGACCGTGAAGAGGCGGCTGCATTGGCATTTGCTAAACAGGAAGACGAGAAAGAGCTACGGCAAGAAATGGCGGCTAAGAAAGAGAAGTTGGAGCGCCAGCGGAAATTGGCCGCTCTTGCTTCTAGGAGCAAGCGTTGAAGTTTGGACATTTTATACAGTCAACTGGTTTCTTTTTTTCCTTCTGATCACTTTCCTTGATCTCTTTTGTTTTGGATAGGACTACATGTTAACTCCGCATTATGAGCGTTCGGGGTGTCCATAGACGGGGATGCCTTCATTTTTTTTTGCTTTGAAGCACCATCAATAGCGAGCGCTATATCAATACCAACTTTCTTTTCTTTTGACTATTGTTCTGTACATTGTAGCCAATATTCAATATTGAAGTCATCGGCTTGATATTACAACCCCGGCCCCACTTGGCAGGTGACATCACTCGCGTTCACCTCCAGCATAACCTTGAAAGTAATCTTCTACAATTTCACAATTTCACCATTTCACCATGGAGTCAGTTCATCATGTCTCGGTCTCATCGAAGATTCTCTTCAGCAAGGTGCGCAAGATTGTGCCTCCAATGCTCGAAAAGTTCCACAAAGGTCTGTTGATTATGTTGATAAGTCGATTGAAGCTATCGACCATGCAATGAAAATCCCCGCTGACCAGTAGTCTAGGACAACTCGGCCGGGTAGCTGTTATCGGAGGCTGCGTTGAGTAGGTTGTCTGCCTGTTGACACTGGTATCCTACTAACTGGTATAAGCTATACTGGGGCTCCATACTTCTCATCCATGGCCTCTGCAAGACTTGGTACGTTTCCTAAACAGGCCCATGCTCTCCACTAGATATATTGACTATTGAATTGCAGGGTGCGATATGGTATGTGCGAAAGATGGCATACCTTATGCAAACGACTAACAACCACCAGAGCCACGTACTCTGCGAACGATCCGCAGCACCAGTAAGCTAAAATCCGGCCTTGATTGAACCTACTCTAAACATGTAGTACACAGGTTATCAAAAGCTACTCTCCTAATTTGATGGTACACCCATTGCTTCCAAGCAGCGACACTGTCAAGGACCCCAATTCGATTGATGCACCAGCACTGGCGGGTCCGATCATCGCGATGTTATCTCGCCTCCATGCACTTGTGATTGGACCGGGTCTCGGCCGCGATGGCGTGACGCTAAAGGTAGTCGCGGAAGTGATCAAAGAGGCGCGGGCGCGATCGATCCCGTTTGTGCTAGACGCAGATGGGTTGCTGATTGTGGCGCAAGACCCGGGCCTGGTCAAAGGCTACAAGGACTGTATCCTCACGCCAAATGTGGTAGAGTTTGGGCGTCTAGCCAAAGCGCTGGGTGTCAAGGTCGTCAGCCAAGCGGAGATTGCGCAAGGCGGAAACGGCGACACCATCAGCAAAGCATCAGATGAGTGTGAGCAGCTATCTCGAGCCCTGGGCGGCGTGACGATCATTCAAAAGGGTCCTCAGGATTTGATATCCAACGGGGTTACTAGCATTATCTCTGATAACAAGGGTGGCTTGAAGCGCAGCGGCGGTCAAGGAGACACTCTGACCGGATCACTGGGCACATTCCTTGCTTGGCGAGCGGCTTATCATGAGAAAGTGTGGGACTCTGGGGAGCAGGATAACGAGAAGGCAGCGCAGAGCAAGGAAGATGTTCAAGCAGAGCTCGATTCTGAGAACAAACGCATGTCCCCGACAACGACTCTGCTATTGGCGGCTTGGGCAGGAAGTAGCATTACACGAGAGTGCTCGCGACGAGCCTTTGAAGCCAAAGGGCGGAGCATGCAGGCCAGTGAT
The DNA here is from genome assembly GCF_015533775.1 of Penicillium roqueforti. Classification (NCBI taxonomy): domain Eukaryota; kingdom Fungi; phylum Ascomycota; class Eurotiomycetes; order Eurotiales; family Aspergillaceae; genus Penicillium; species Penicillium roqueforti. Next base: position 116,313 of record NW_024067598.1, read on the forward strand.
TTGACCGATGAGGTTCACGGGGCGTTTTTGGACCTGATTGGAGAGCCAGAAGGGTCTAAGACGCACCTCTAGGCTACCATATAAAATGCTACTAGCTATTCATCTATGTACGAGAAAGACAGTGCAGCGGTATACTCCGGAGCATATCTCCATGTACCTAAGCCCAGCTGCATGTAAACCCACGGCAATGAAACATGTCTCGTCCACTTTTATGATGGCTCTCACAAGCGGTGTCTATAGTTGCCAAGAAGAATAGTCTCGAACCCTGCATATCTTAGTCAAAATCTGTCTCCGATATTGCAATCTCGACTGCACTGACTTACGTGGTGTTATATCGTAGCATAGGGCATCTTTTCTTGCATTTTACCTGAGATAAAGAAACTGCTCATAGTATGCGAATCTTTCAGCCTTCAATAATCCATTATCAACATGGTCAAAACCCGTCTTCCGGTGCTGATGCTTGAGACTCGGGCCTGAGTCTGGTCCCAGTTACCAACCATTAGGTGAAAATATAAGACTACCAGCCAATAAAGGTCGTCTGACAACACGATATCATCACCAGACTCGGATGATTGGTTTTGAGCGGGTCCAACAAGGATTAAGTGTGTCCTGGTTGGACACCTTAGACCCTTACCCTTGATGGCATGCAGAGCAATAGAAACCAAAAATAACATGTCACAAGCCCTGCCTCATTCCAGACTAGCCTATGCCCAACTTTCGCGGTCTCGCTTGTTTTCACCTGCCTTTATCAGGTTCCAAAGGTCTGCAGAAGACGAAGTCATTTGCATAAAAGAATGCCCAGCTTGTAACCATAAATTTGCAAGCAGTGTGAGACATTTACCTTGGCAAGTCAAAATTGCACATTCTATACGGCCGTTGACGTCGAGATCTGAATGTGGCTAGAGGGATGGCCCTGAGACATGCACCCCGCCTCCACCCTTGCTAATTCGATATTCCAAAACCTAAGCAGTCTTAGGCGTGCTGCTCAAAGGCAATGTTGGGCTAATAAGCCATCGACATCACCTTGGCCGATGAACATTGGTGGTGTTTTGGGGTATTGTTCCAGATCTCGTATTCACGCCCAACCCCGTACCGTATATGGCTATACCAGGAAACCCAGGCGGAAAATGACCTCGTGATGCAACGCAGGGAACAGGGTGAAGAACGCCTTCTACAACAAAGGAGAATGAAGCTTAAGGATTCGCCTAAGCATACAGATCCTTGGAAACGAGTATATAAGATGGCGAATCTCCCAGCAAAAGATAACGCCATCAGAAACCAATCCCCAGACACAAGACACCAGATCTACAAGCCCAATCATCCATCAATATGTATTTCCCCATCATCACCTTGATCCTCGCGACTGCCTCCCTGGTGGCCGCTGACCCAACATCAGGGCCCCAGTGTGGCACCTGCAACCCCATCTCAGGCGAGAACGGATGTGACCCTTCCACCTCGTGCATCAACACGGGAACATCCTTCCACTGCGCCTGCCGCGCTGGTTTCAAGGCATCTCAGTACAACAACGACTTGCACCATCAGTTCCGCCTGCCGATGCCGAACTATGAATTCCTTGTTTTCGTTCCTGAGTACACGGCTTGCAACACCCCGTGTGATGATCCGTATGCTGCTCCTTCCGATCTTTGCAACGAGGTCAGGCTTCAACACCAGTGCGCGGCTTAGAATATTGGTCCGTGGTGGGAGTGATCAAACAAGATAAAGGGGTAGTGCAGTAGGCTCAAGCGGAACCTATAGCGAGATATTCTGGCGGGTTTTCTGGCGGATTGCATGTGTACATGGGTCACTCCTTAATGGAAAGAATTTGCTTTAGTGGAGAATTAGCATGTAAATGTAGATTAAACAAGTAGACTGAGAAGATCTTCCTAATTCATCTCACGAAATCATAATAACCGACTCCATTTCCCCAAGAATATACCCAAACACCCGTCGCCTTAATTTTAGCCAGTTTCACATGCATCTTCAACACGTACAAGAAGTCCGACATCAAGAAAACAAAAACAAAAACAAAATGTGAGACTTTCACAATTACATGTCCATATCGTCATCGACTTCAGTGAAGAGCAGACGCGTGCCGTTGCCAGTGACTTGCCAGAGCTATAGAGAACATTGTTAGTAAAAAAGCACGGTACATTTGGGAGTTAGCCACACTTACGTTCATCTCGGCATATTCATCGATAGTCATGGTGAGGTTATCTTCAGTGAAGCCTCGGGCCAGTACACGCTCACGAATACGTTTCATGCTCATCTCGCCTTCCTCTCCATCTCCAATGGCAGCGGCACCACTCTCCTTCATACTACGGATCAAATTGTAGATCTTGCTAGATGGGGTGTTGTCGCTACCCTGCTCGCCCTCACTGTATAGAGAAGCCTTACTGATCTCAATGAGACGCAGAGCCTCATCGACATCCTCGCGAACAACCTCCTCACTGAAGCGAAGACGAGCAAGTGCCTGCGAAAGACGAACAATGCCGAGCAGAGTACGGGGACTGACATGGGAAAACTGTCTCTTCTTGGACTCATCGATCTTTTGTCTCTTGCGCATGGCCACATAAGCACCAACCATGTAATCGGAAACATTGGTAGGCACAATAGGACGGTAGCTGCGTGCCTTGGCAACATACTGACGGACCTCGTGGGGAGTGAATAGCACGCCAGCTTCTTCACTCTCCGGGTGCTTGTTGTGCATGTGGACGTAGGTGACGTGTTGGGCCAGCTCCTCGTCGCCCTCGCGGGACGGGGTATCCAGAAGCAGGAACATGACATCAAAACGAGAGAGCAGAGCGGCGGGTAGGTTAATGTTCTCCACAGGTGACACCCGAGGGTTGTAGCGACCATATAGCGGGTTGGCCGCTGCGAGGATGGAAGTGCGGGCGTTGAGGGTAGTTGTGATACCAGCCTTGGAAATGGAGATAGTCTGCTGTTCCATCACTTCGTGAATAGCTGTTCGGTCTGAGTCCTCCATTTTGTCAAACTCATCAATACAGCAGATACCGTTGTCAGCGAGAACAAGGGCACCTCCCTCCAGCACCATCTCGTCTGTGACGGGATCTCGCATGACTGCGGCGGTGAGACCGACACCACTGCTTCCTCGTCCCGTGGTGTACACGCCACGAGGGGCAACCTTAGTAATGTATCGAAGAAGCTGGGACTTGGCGACACCAGGGTCACCCATCAGGCAGATGTTGATGTCTCCACGGATGTGCATGCCGTCACCCATCTCTTTCGTGACACCGCCAATCAAGAGCAATAACAATGCCTTCTTGACATCAAGGTGTCCGTAGATTTCGGGTGCAATCGACCGTGAAAGGTACTCATACATATTACCGGAACGTTGGTGTTGCTCGATCTTGCGAAGAGTACGGCTATCCATACCCACCTCATTGTAGGACTTCTTGTGCTGTGTGATGTGCTGGGCATCCAAGTATGTGTCAGTCAGCAGGCCGGCGCGAATAGCCCGGAAACCAGTGTAGGGAGTGGGCAAGAAGATGCCTGCCACATCGATAACGTCGCCGGGGTTCAGTTGACGAGTCAGAGCGCCGTAACAGTGAACAGTCAAAGCGCGAGGAATATGGCCCACAGGGACCTGGTCGGCCATTTCCTGGATCTTCACTTCCTGGAAAGGAACAAACTTCGATGCACGAGTCGACAGGAAGAGCTGACCCTTCGAGTTGTTCTTCTTGCATTCCTCCGACAAACATTCGGTCAAGGGGAGGAATTGCTTGGTGGTGATGGGCTGGAACACCTCGCAACCACAGCGATCGCAAGTGTAGGCGTTGATCTGTACAGCTGGCTTGACATCTGAGACACGGGTGGTGATACCGCGGACTGTAATCAAGGTGCCGATGTGCTCACCGCGTACATAACGGACGGCGAGAGCTTTGGAATCGCGCTCGGCGCTAGACCCTGAGGGTGTGAGGGGCTTGAAGTTGACAGTATATCTGCGGGTGAGCTCCGGAGGGAACATCGATGGGGCAGTCGCAGCAGCTTCCATGTCGGCCTCCATCGCAGTTTCCATAGTCTCATTCCGCTTCTCGCGTTGAGACATGATCACATCAAGCACATCGTCTTTGAATCTGCACGATAATTAGTTTAGCAGTCTGTGCATTCACATATAAACAGATTTGACATACGTGACATCCTTTGTCTCCCTGGGCATAACCGCATCAATCGCTTGAGAGATGACATCGATATAGCGTTTTGTGTTCTTTTCGATAGATTGGACGAGCTTCAAGTCTTCTCCCTCGGGCAAGGATTTCTCGAACTATTACCAACATTGTAAGCTAGAGTTTAGTCAGAGGGGCTCATATTGATACTTACAATTGACAGGTCATCCAACTCAATCAAGATATTAGATTTATCCCGGTTTGCGATATCCTGCAGAATTTGCATGTACTTGAGCTTCGGCTCCCGGTGCCTCCTTGCTCCTCGGGTGTTTGCCCCATTGGTCTCATCGGCATCATCCATGAAATCATATTCATCACTAGTCCCGTCGTCGATGTTCAGATCCTCCAATGCCTCGGTCGCAGCGGCTTCCGAAGACGATTGGAAGGTCTTGAACCCCTTCAGGAAATCCTTGAAGCTATTCAGTTGCGCGGAATAATCCACAGGCGGGGGGTATTGAAGGAGAGACATAATAGCAAAGTGCGCTCAATTGAAAGCGCAAAGAATGGATAGTGTGATCGGGAGAGAATATAAGGAAGAGGGTCCGTCCAGTGTCTATCGGAGCCCCAAATTCGCTGGGTAAAACGCGAACGCGAGGTCGGGACGCGCTCAAAAACGGGACTAACCCATTTAGGAAAGGTATCAATTCCGACGGATTATCACTTTATCCGCTAACAATATATCACATGACTCGTCATCGGGCCGAGGCGAAAGAGAGATGTAGTGTGGAGTCCGGGGTCGCGTTTCTACGAGTTCACGATTCGCTCTCCTCCTTGTCTTTCCGGGGTCCACGATCGTTCAGCGCTTCAAAATGGCGCCCAAGAAGCCTGCTGCGACGGCCGAAGTCGCCCTTATCCCCCTAAAGAACTGTCTTGTTAATCTACCGCCGTCGCTGGTCGCCCTGCTGGTCAATGCAAACACGGTCAGTCTGCTAGTTGTTCTGTTTCCGTAGGTTATCTTCGGCTAACTTCTAGCTATAACAGACTGCTCAGAATGTTATTATCGAATTACAATATAAATCGACCTCCGGAAAGGCCAATGGAGCTCCTCCGCAGCAATCATGCTTCCTCGGTTGGACGGGTATGCCGAGCAAGCGCAGGCTTGCGCCTGTCGTTGGGAGGGACGGTATCAACAGTGGATATTCCAGGGAGCAGGAAGTATCCACCGTTGAGCTTGATACTACTTTTGGGCGACTCCTTGGTCTCACAGAAGGCCAGAAGGTACAATACTCCCCGTGCGTCATTACCCACGTGGGGCGCTAACACTTGCAGGTCGGATTGTTCATCCACCTCGATCCACCCGTTGCACATACGATAAACATCGAGCCATTGACACCAGAAGACTGGGAGAGTATGTACAAGCTACAAGCAGCTATAATTAGAGTGGTACTTACTCGATATAACCAGTCATTGAGCTCCATGCCACATTCCTGGAGCTTAACCTCTTGTCACAAATTCGCGCTCTACCCAATCCTACATACAATGCGGCTCAATCGATGCATATGCACCCACTCGCATTGCATCTCTCTCCCACATCTACCGCCAATATTGTCGTCACTTCTCTTACACCCGCTCCCCCAGATACCTCCCCCTTCGCCAAAATCGCGCCGGATGCAGAAGTCATAGTGGCTCCCAAGGTTCGATCTAAGACGAGTAAAAGCTCTCGGGCTGACAGCCGCAGCGCTACTGGTAGCAGCAGGAGGAGTGCTGGTGGGAGGAGTGCTTCGAGCACTGTACGCCCGAAGAGTGGTCGGTCCGACTCCAGTACACGAGGCTCCCTCTACTTGAGAGGCGTAGACCGCTCAGCGACCACTCAATATTTTGACGAGGAAGTAGAAGATGACGCAAATCAGGGCCTTCGTATTTGGGTTGATCCGGATCTGCTGGCTAGCCATGAGCTGCGCGGAGCGACTTGGGCATGCGTGTCGGTTGTCCAGCCATCCGGTCTCAAACCCCCACCAGATCCCCAACAGCAACTTGCTCAGGCTGAACAGCAAAAGTCCAATGATTCTGGTGCCCCTGCAACCAAGCTCGTGGCTAAATTGTTTCCATGGGAGGAGGCTCCTGACAATCGGCATGTGGCGCTTTCCACCTTGTTGTGCACGGCCCTTGGTGCAGAGAACATGGTTGGAGGAATCATCCGAGTTGAAGCAGCACCCCCACCACTGCATCGCTCGGCAGTCAAGACCCTCAAAGTCTATCCTTTCATAGGCGACTCTTTAAAGAAGAAGGACGGGCTGAAGTTCGGTGCCGACACTACGGCATCTCGCGATGCCCTAGCCGAGCGCCTCAAAGTCATCTACGGCAGCACTGGGTCCGACACAGGGCTGTTCTCGGGACCTTTGACTGATGGAATGATTATACCCAAATCTGACTATCACCCTTCAGTCTCTTCGTTCGATGGTGCTATTATTCGCTTTGATCCCCCTTTGAAGGGAGCTCCTGACGAAACAAAGTCAATGTTTGGGTGGTTGCTAGGCTCCGAAGCCAAGCTGAATCTTGAAGTGCAGGCTGAAATCCCCAAGCCATTTGACCCTAGTTCGCAGGCGCTACCTATGGAGGACCCTCTTCCAGAAACTGCCCCTGAATTAGTAGGGATTGATTCTCTCATTGAACAGTCATTGAACAATCTAACAAAGTCGTCGTCTATCTTGCTGACCGGTGGTCTTGGTGCCGGTAAAACAGCTCTTGCCCATCTACTGGCTCATCGCCTAAGACGAGATCATCTCTTCAATGTCAAGTATTTCTCCTGCCGCAAGCTCGTGACAGATGAAACACGTATTTCCAACATCAAAGAGACCTTGAATCGCCTCTTCATGTCCGCATCATGGTGTGCGCGTCTTGGTGGCCAGTCAGTCGTGATCCTTGAAGACCTTGACAAGCTCTGCCCAGCGGAGACTGAATTACAGGTGGGTGGTGACAATGGCCGCAGTCGCCAGAACAGCGAGGTTATCTGCTCTATGGTTCGAGAATATTGCGCGCTGAATTCCTCTGTTGTGCTACTGGCCACTGCACAGGCCAAAGAGTCCCTCAATAATGTTATTATAGGCGGCCATGTCGTCCGTGAGATCATCAATATGAGATCCCCTGATAAGGAAGGACGCCGAAAGGTTTTGGAAAAACTTACTAGCGAAGATAAACCCACGGAGAGCTTAAATGGGCATGTGAGGGCCACAAGCTCCTCAACACAAGATTCATGGTTGGACCCTTCAAATCCGGGGAGCCGACCAAGCTCTTCTGGGGGTGATGGATTTGTTATTGGAAGGGATGTCGAGTATCTAGAACTGGCCGGCAAAACCGATGGGTATATGCCCGGTGATCTTGTGCTTCTCGTTGCTCGTGCGCGGAATGAGGCCCTCATTCGCTCTGTCTCAGATCTGACAGCAACATCGAAGATGATCACTCTAGGGTTAGAGGACTTTGAAAGTGCCTTGAAGGACTTTACCCCAGCGTCTCTTCGAAATGTTACTCTTACCTCGTCAACAACCACATTTTCGTCTGTTGGAGGTTTGTTTGAAACTCGCAAGATGCTGTTGGAAACTTTGCAGTATCCTACAAAATATGCCCCGATCTTCGCACAGTGCCCATTGCGACTGCGGTCTGGTTTACTTCTCTATGGATTCCCTGGATGCGGTAAGACAATGTTGGCTAGCGCAGTGGCTGGCGAATGTGGATTGAACTTCATCAGTGTCAAGGGTCCCGAGATTTTGAACAAATATATCGGAGCCAGTGAAAAGAGTGTTCGCGATTTGTTTGAAAGAGCCCAAGCCGCTCGCCCTTGCGTCCTTTTCTTTGATGAGTTCGACAGTATCGCACCCAAGCGTGGGCATGACTCCACTGGTGTCACAGACCGTGTTGTCAACCAGTTGTTGACACAAATGGACGGCGCAGAAGGCCTCTCTGGCGTTTATGTGCTGGCAGCAACATCACGACCCGACTTGATCGATCCTGCCCTCCTTCGTCCCGGCCGTCTCGACAAGTCCCTTCTTTGCGGCATGCCCAACCATGCAGACCGTGTTGATATCATCCGATCTGTGAGTGAAAAGCTCAAGATGAGTGACGAAGTCACGTCTCGCTTTGGTGATATTGCCACCCAGACCGAAGGATTCTCTGGTGCAGATCTGCAGGCTGTCGTGTATAACGCCCATCTAGAGGCAGTCCACGACACGCTAGGTGACCGTTCTACCGATGCAGCGAAGCCCAATTCCAAGTCCAACTCCTCCGCCAATGCTTCTAGCAAGTCCTTCATCCAGTTCCTCTATTCCTCTTCAGAGGAAGCATCTGGGTCTGTCTCCATGCCAGCCCCAGCAGTGATTTCAGCCAAGCTAGAGGCAATCAAGAACTCACGTCGCCGCCAGCGCCAGCTCGAGCAGGGACTTTCCGGTGCGAACAACGCCGCGGCCCCGGTGGCTAACGGCACTGAGCCCGATGCAGACGAGCTGCATGAGGATATCATCGTCCGCTGGGAACATGTTGAGCGCTCATTGGCAACCACGCGTGGTTCCCTTCCCCCAGCTGAGCTTAGACGTCTCCAAGGAATCTACCGTGAGTTTGTGGCCGGCCGAAATGGCGAGATGCCCAACGGCGAGGCTGCCAATGAGATTGGAGGGCGAACAAGTCTGATGTGATATATTTTATGACTTGTTTTGTACACTGTATATATGAACGCCCTTGTATGTTCGATTGATTATTTGCCTTCTACTCCTGTATTTATCAATATTGGTAAATGGAAACGTCCTTATACATTTGAGTCTCGTCTTAGAGGATTATTAGATGAGAAAGGGATCAAGTTTATCGCACCGATGTTGGCTTGCTTGCGGCAATTCATGAAGCTTTGCCTTGTAGATTGGGTTGCTTTACAAAAGTTGAAGTACTAGTAGCTTAGGGAAAGAGAATATGAACTAGTTATGTTCAAAGCGGACCGCAAGCAGTCACAGTATACATAAACACCTCCACCTCACCGTGGTGCCGTGGGCGGCTACCGCCTACGTGACCCGGCAGCCCATATTAGGAGGAGGCCTGGAAGTAGGGGAGACTCACGGGCAAGCTTTTTGCCTTGCCCAATACGGTTTGTAGGTAGTCGGCTTTCTCGGTTATCATGGATGTGTATATTTTGATTTGTTCTCTCTTGCTGTCCTGGAGAAAGCTATATACTCTCTCATCAGCACTAGGGGCTTGTCTGTCTAGCCGACACAAAGTCCGTCACTTCTGTTCTAAGCCGCGAGTCTTGCTCATTATCTTCTGTCTTTCCAGACAATCCAAAACAGCCCCCAGAGTAGCTAGTCCAATCACCCCACAGCAGCCAGTAGCAATTTGCTTTTTCCAGGTATTGGGATCACTGCAGTTCTCAGAGCAGACAGGATAGGTTCCGTTTGTAGTCATTTTGGCGCGTCTGGCATGATAGCTATTTTCAGCAGTCCACATGTGAGCTGCGACGGGGCAGCGCAGAAAAGACGAATTCGTAAAAGAGGAGGTGTTGCATGGGAATTGGTTCATGTAAAGGCTGGCGATAGCGGAATATCGTAGAGGTGGCGAAACTATTTCGGTCCTTGAGAGTCAGAGCTTGAAGTACATATGAGCCCTGGAGAGGCATCAGACTCACCATACTGCGTGCACCTCGTACTGAAAACCAGACCAAGCCCCGGAGATATTACCTAACCAAGCTCCAACTGTACATCGATGAATCAACATTGGGAACCAAACTATAGGTGGAAGAGATGAAATTACCAGTTGACGAGCTCGTACCCGGTGGTCAAAGGCAATCTTTATTGGATCTGCTATTCTTGACTTCCTCTGCATGGTTCGGGCTGCAGAAACTATCGATAAAGGCGTTTCTGATAGCTTTCGGCACCAATCCAGGGAGCAGAACTTAAAGCCACGAGGCCTATATGTCATATTGTTAGGAATCAGAACTGAAGACTAAACCAGAGAGACACAAGCCTTACCAATGGGCAGTCAACTCCTCCTCGAGCATCAGCCCCCACACTACAGAAACCCCCCCCCTTACCATCTTCACCGAAAGCACTAGCAGAAAGCTCACCCAGAAAAAATCCAAGTTCACTTATTGGCTAGCTGCCGAACTCTGGCTCCAGCCAAGTCACCAGCACAAGCGACACCCAGGGACCCTATCAGAATCAAAAGTCAGCTGAGTCCAATCCATCTTAGATAGAACATGTGAAGCGAGAAAGAAGCGAGAAGAACTGGGATGGAACTTAAACCAAGAAAACAAAGGCTGGAAGAGGTAAAAATTAAGTTAAATGGACTTACCAACGTCGCCGGCGCGGCAGAAGACTCGGAGCATCACCACGGATCAAGATTGGGGCGGGGGTAGGCTTGCCCCGGCGCGCCGCAATCGAGCCCATGAGCGCGCGAGCCTGCTGTCGCTGACGGTGGGCTTCATACCCTGGGATCTGCTGGTAAGTGGGGGGAATCACCGGAATCCTAATGTCGGCAAACCAGGAGGTCGCAGCCTGACGGCTGAGCCCGTAGCGGGGGTAACTACCTGTCTCGAGAGAGACACAAACCTCATCGGTAGAACGGGAAGTCGGAGGTCCATTCTCCATGGACCAGAGGCCCGACAAGGAAACCATCTCGAAGGCATCCATTTTGCAAGTTGTTTTGGTTATCAAATTGCCTTTGTGTGCAATGAAAAAGAAGGAGAAAGGAAGAGGGAAAGTGAAGAGGAAGTGAAGGGAGAAAGAAAAAAGCAGAAGAGAAGAGAAATGGGATGGGATGCGGGCTGTTTACGGCCCAAAGAGGAAGGGTCGACCGACTTCAGAGCCGAAGGGGCGACAAAGTATACAAATGGCATCGGCTCGTAGTCGCTCCTGCCATCTCATGCATAAGAGGTGGGGGACTATTAAGCACGCGGGCACTACTGTCTTGTTATGGGTCTATTCAATTAGGGCTGGCGGTGTTGCAGTTTGATCGAATTTTGTAGAATAAACAAATGGCTTAGAGTATTTCACTCTTTCTCTAGAGCCTTATCAACAAGACGTTCAAGCTTGTTCCATTCAGCGGAGAGAACAGCTTTGGTCTTGCTAGGATCAATGCCATTGGCTTTGAACTCATTGTGAACCTGCAGAAACTGATTTCCAACAAGCCTCTTGAAGCTAGGCACGGTGCAGCTCTCCGCTTGGGTGCTAGTAAGTTCGGCGAGAATGTACCATATCAAGTAGTGAAAGTTCAGCTTGAAGTCATGAATCTGGACAGGGTCTTTGGGGTCAGGTTGGAAGCCCTCCTGAGAAATAAAAACAGTAAGCCTGACTAGGCTCCATGCATGGATGTGTCGGATTGGATGGGCTTTGTCATAGACAACAGGATCAATTCGCAGGTATCGAATGGCAGCGTGGATGAATGCCCGGGTGAATTTACCAGCCGTTAGCAGAGATATGATGAGCTTGTCGCGCAGAGAAGCATATGGCTGACGGGTGAGAGGCCATAGCGCAGTTTCATGGAGCTTGTGCATAGCAGCTTCTAATTTCTCGATTGCGTCTGCTGGCTCTGTGCTGGTTGCTGTTGCTTTCTGCATGAGTTCTAGGGCTTCACGCTCTGCTGTCTCTAGGGAAGTCATGTCTTCAGGTATAGACAAGAACCGGTCTTCAATGGTATCTGTTCCCATCTGGCACTTTGTGCACTGGCAATCAAAGAAGTAGCGTTCTTTCAATTCGTTGCGACGGATATCGTATGGTGTCGTGGTGTCGATGTAGGAGATGAATATTTGCTCGCCCTTTTTGATAGGACGCATAGCTTTGACGTATAGTTCTTCACCATCAAATCCCACAGTGGAGTTATAGGCGCAGCTGTGGTTGATCAGGCCGGCATATGGATGCATGTAGAGGCCAATGCGGTCATACATGGAGGTGGTAAGGTTGAAGGAGTTGAGATCAAGCTATGATATAGTTAGACAAAAGTCCGCGATGAAAGGTGTAAGGCTAAAACCAATTACCTTGGCAGCATAAGAAGCGATAGTTCCTTCATCCACATCCGTCCCTGAGTAATTCTTGACAGCTCTTGCCGTCAGGTTAATCCTATCAAGCTGGCCTTGGCTCTCTGATATCTCGTTGATATGAGTCTCCAAGCCATCAAAGACCTTGAACTCTTCAGCGTCGTATTTGCTACGCGCAGTGCGCAGTACTACACGTAGGAGAGCACGGGCATTGTTGGGAAGAACCATAGGCTTGACTTTTTTGAAGATGGGGCATTCAAGAGAATGCGCGAACTTCCAGTCCTTAGATTGACATACCTAAATCAAATATTAGAATATCAAACCAGTAATCTTTGGTAGGACAAGAAATATGAGACAGCAAACAGTATATCGTATATCCCATTAGCAACTCACCCGATCACAATACTTCACGACACGGCATCCCGTGCAAGCCTTTAACTCATTTCCAGTTTCTACCTGTCTCTTTCCGAAGCAACCAGCACAAGTGTCCTCTAAACGTGGGGAATCAAGAACCGCCACAAATGGTGTTTTGATGTGCAAAACATCTTCACCGGGGTTGATGTCGGCTGTCGCAAACAGACCGTTACCCAGGCCATTGGGGGCAGGCTGTGGGACCGTTCTGGTCGTTACCGAAGGTAGTGCAATTCTTGATGCCATTTTAGGTGATCTGAATACAGGAATAAGAATGTTTGAAGATATAACAATTAGAGTGGATAGTCGTCCACACGGGCAGGGCGGTGAATATTCGCCATTGTATTTGAATATCTTGGCATTAATAGTGGAAGATTAATAGAATCTCCAACATACCACAATAAAGAGCAGTCACATGGAAGACATTGAGATTTCCCTTGTGGTTTTACTGCTTGCCAATTCAGCTTAACAGAAGCTAGAAACCAGCTCTATCTTTATATGCAAAGTCGCGACATGGTATGAATCGGGCAAAGAAATACTCCTACAAATCCTTTTAAGCAGAAAGCCATACCAATCAAGATGAATATTTGGAGCCAAAAAGAATCAGATTCGAGGCGCTATTTAGGTAAATTACTAGGTGGACATATAGCATAGCTCATTCAAAGTGTATAAACCCAGAGACTCAAGTCCCAATAAATTAAACATCAGGCATGAAAAGAACATGAAAAGAACCAAACTCAAGACCTAGAGCATAGCCGCAAAAGCAGCAGCAGCAGCAACAGCGCCCAACGGTGCAGCAGTGATCAGAGGCTTGGCAGCAGCCGCAGCACCAGCAGTAGAAGCAGTAGGAGTAATCTTCACCGGTGTAGTCGAACCCGTCGCATTAGCCTTGAAAGCGTAGATACCATCGGTGACAGTAAGAGGGTGATAAATAACCGAATACGACGGGATGGATTGTGTGCTCGAGGTGGAATCGGAAATGGTGTGATCACCCTCGGAGGCAGTGTACTCATACTTCCACGTGCAACGAGCAGATTCAGAAAGGCGGGTGAAACTGCATGACTCGACTGCGGTCGCTTGAGCAGTCGCACCCTTGGTCACGACAGTCACTTCCAGGGAGACGCTGTAAGTCGCATCGCCCTGGATCAGGGTTGCGGGGCGGTTCAGTGCGCACTTGGATGCGCCTGCCATGCAGGCGATCTCATAGGTCGTGGCGTACTTGTCGATGCCAGCAACTCGGGCTGCGATGCTGGAGTAGGCGCCGATATTGGCGCCGTAGGGATTGTCAATTCCGAAATAGCTGACGGTTGTTGTGCTGGGCTCATCAGCGGTAGTCAGAGCCGCTAGGAGAGAAACGAGGAACCAAGATGAGCGCATATTTGCAGGATTCGAAGATGAGGGATTTCAAGGTTGTGAGAATAGAGAGAACAGGGTTGGGCAGAAGAAAAGGAGTTAGGAAGCAGGGGAAGTTTTTCACAGTCACTGTTATGTTAGCTCATGACTAGCGTGCCCGATGGGCCTAAAAAGAGTTACAGAGTTCCGCAAGCCAAGCATCGCTCGTATACAAGCGCTATACTTGGCACTTGGCACTGACAAGTAATTTCGTTTAAGGGCTGTGGTAAGGAACCAAAGACATATCGGTACAGATCTTGAGGGCCTATGGTTGTGACCTACAAGCATCAGTCAAGACCTAGGCTATCTTGAAGGTGAAGAAGTTCAAGGTGGCATTTGAAGGCAACAAAATGATGGCTCAAGGACAATAGAATAGAAGTCATTAGTCGCAAAGGTCGGCAAAGATTGCTGTCACGAGGACCCGTGGACCCTATCAAGCCCTTTCAAGTGAGACATCAACGTCCTTCTGATTGGCGCCCACAGGAGGCTCAAGCCCCTCCTAGCCTAAACTAATATTGTGGCTGAGCCCCTGGAAATGAATAATGATAGGACCCTGAATATAGCTATGCACAAGTATGGAGTACGGAAAATATCTCAAAGGTCAAATTCGTATAGGATCGGCCGTAGAGCAGAGAGTATAGACGAGGAACAATTCGAAGATTCATAAGGAAAAGACAATATTCCAATCCGAGTACAATAATTAAAAAAGGCCAAAAGGACAATGCGCGCCATCTATCAACAAGATTGCCCTACCCACTACACCGTACAGGAAGTTTGAATCCTGTCCTATATTGGAAAATCATGACGGGAGGACCTGGGGAGGCCATATGGGATATCGAGGGGAAAAGAGAGGTTGACTTCCTCTCTCTTAATCTCGACATGGTGGGGTTTTTTTTCTCTTCTTCTGTCACTGTGTGCAAAAAAGAGAGATTTACAGTGCCTTGCCGCCGACAAAGTTGGCCCAGGTGCGGACCTCGGAGGGAATTCCTTCGGCGCGGGGCAGCTTCTGGCTCATGCACTGAGCAAAGAGCTGGGCAGTCTGTAGAGGATCAGTTAGCAAGTTGAATAATTATGGAGTATCAGCTCTTTGAACATACCTTAGGCTCCATGAATAGAGGCACGCTGAAATCGACAGCGTTGCGACGCATGACATAGTCTTCATCAAGCTGGGTCTTGCCACGGGTCTTGGCAAGGTTGAAGCAGCCACGGATGTCGTACTTCTGGAACACTTCACGGAGAGCACGCTTGTCCTTCTTGGGGAACTCAATCAGCTTCACGGAGACGTCATTCTGGGCGGTGGACTCGATGTGAGCCTTGACTTCGGGGTTGACGGCATAGAACTTGTAGCCAAGAGGGTGCAGGTAGTCGACAATCCTGGTCAGGTAGGGCTGGTTGGTATCACCGCCGAGCAAGATACCCTCGCCGGGCTCGGGCACGCGGAAGTTCATGGTGGACTGGAGGGAAGACCAGTATGCCTCGATCAGATCCTTACCGAAGCAAGCAATTTCACCGGTGGAGGACATCTCGACGCCCAGGAAGGGGTCGGCACCAGCCAGACGGGTCCAGGAGAACTGGGGAACCTTGGTAGCGAGGTAGTCACGCTTCACCTTCATGAGGTCGACGGGCTCGGGGACATCACGGCCGACGAGAGCCTTGGTGGCGACGTCGATGAAGTTGGTACCTAGGACCTTGCTGACGAAGGGGAAGGAGCGAGAGGCGCGCAGGTTGCACTCAATAACCTTGAGCGCGGGCTCGCCACCCTCCTGGTCGGCCTTGATGATCTGCATGTTGAAGGGGCCAGTAATGTTCCAGGCCTTAGCGACCTTTTCGGCGATCTCCTTGACGCGGGCCATGATGGGCTCCTCAAGGGTAGCGGGGGGCAGGACGAGGGTGGCATCACCGGAGTGAACACCAGCGGGCTCGACGTGCTCGGAAACAGCGTGGACAAGCAGCTTACCGTTGGAAGCGACGGCATCCACATCAATCTCCTCGGCACCCTCGATGAACTTGGTGATGACAACGGGGTGATCAGGGGAAACGGCAGCGGCGTTCAAGAGCTTCTCCTTGAGCTCATCGACACCGTAGATGACGTTCATGGCGGCACCGGACAGAACGTAACTGGGACGAACCAAGACGGGGTAACCCACAGTGTCGGCGAAGACCTCAGCATCAGCGACAGAGGTCAGTTCCTTCCAGGCGGGCTGGTCAACACCAATGCTATCGAGGATAGAGGAGAACTTGTGACGGTCCTCGGCCTTGTCAATGTCCAGAGGGTTGGTACCCATAATAGTAGCACCACCGCTCTCTTGCAGGCGGAGGGCAATGTTCTGAGGAAGCTGACCACCGACAGAGACAACGACACCGCTAGACGCCTCGAGCTCGTAGATATCCATGACACGCTCGTAGCTGAGCTCCTCGAAGTACAGCTTATCAGCGGTATCGAAGTCAGTGGAGTAGGTCTCGGGGTTGTAGTTAATCATAACGGTCTTCTTGCCCATCTCACGGAGGGAGAGAGTAGCGTTAACAGCGCACCAATCGAACTCAACGGAGCTACCAATACGGTACACACCGCTGCCAAGAATGATAATTCCGTGGTCATCGAAGGTAACATCGTGGGAGGAAGCGTTATAGGTAGTGTAGAGGTAGTTGGTATCGGCGGGGAACTCGGCAGCAAGGGTATCGATCTTCTTAACCCAAGGAGTGATGCCGAAGGACTTACGGCGAGCACGGACATCATCCTCGGTAGATCCAACCAGGAGAGAGATCTGCTTATCGGAGAAACCGAGCTTCTTAGCCTTCATCAGGATCTCCTGCTTGAGGCCGAAGAGGCTGCCGATTTCCTTGAGTTCATTGTTGCAATCCACAATGTTCTGGATCTTGTACAAGAACCACTTGTCGATCTTTGTCAGCTCGTGAACCTTGTCAACGGAGTAGTTCTCGTGGAGCATAGCCTGGCCAACAGCCAACCAGCGGCGATCAGTGGGGTTGCGGAGAGTCTCGTCAAGGTCATCAAACTTATCACCCTGGAGACCAAGGTATTGAGGGTCAACCTGACGGATGGCCTTCTGCAGGGACTCCTCCCAGGTACGGCCAATAGCCATAACCTCGCCGACCGACTTCATGGCGGAGCCAATGTCGCGGTTAACGTGCTGGAACTTGCTCAAATCCCAGCGGGGAATCTTGGTGACAACATAGTCCAGACTGGGCTCGAAGTTGGCAGTGGTGGTCTTAGTAACGGCATTAGGGAGCTCGGGAAGAGTATGTCCCAACCCGATCTTAGCCGCGGTATAAGCAAGCGGGTAACCGGTGGCCTTGGAAGCCAGGGCGGAGGAACGCGAAAGACGAGCGTTAACCTCAATGACACGGTAGTCGAGTCCATCGGGCTGCAGAGCGTATTGGACATTGCACTCGCCAACGACACCCAAGTGACGGACAATCTTAATAGCAGCAGTGCGGAGCATGTGGTACTCCTCATCAGACAGAGTCTGACTAGGGGCAACAACGATACTGTCACCGGTATGAATTCCGAGAGGGTCGAAGTTCTCCATGTTGCAAACGGTAATACAGTTGTTGGCAGCGTCACGGACAACCTCGTACTCAACCTCCTTCCAGCCCTTAAGGGACTTCTCGACCAGAATCTGGGGAGACAGAGACAGAGAGCGCGAGGACAAGTCACGGAGCTCATCGGGGTTGTTGGCGAAGCCAGAACCCAGGCCACCGAGGGCGTAAGCAGACCGAACAATGATGGGGTATCCAACCTGCTCGGCAGCCTTGAGAGCGTCCTCGACAGTCTCGACAGCGGTCGATTCAGCAATGGGAATATCGATCTCGTTCAAGGCCTGGGCGAAGAGGTCACGGTCCTCACTAGTCTCCAGGGTCTTGATGGGGGTGCCGAGAACCTTGACACCGTAGCGTTCAAAGGTGCCCATGCGGTTCATCTGCACACCCAGGTTCAGGGCAGTCTGACCACCGAAGGTGAGGAGAATACCATCGGGGCGCTCGCGCTCAATGACGTGGGTAACATATTCGGGGGTGACGGGGAGGTAGTAGACTTCGTCCGCAAGCTTGTGGTCGGTCTGGATGGTCGCAATGTTGGGGTTGATCAGGATCGAGTGGACGCCAGCTTCCTTGAGAGCCTTGAGTGCTTGAGAGCCTATTTTATCGCACAGTCAAAAGATTAGTTACAGTTCTCATTTAGATTGATTTTTAGCGATCATTTTTCAAGCTCTCTGTATTCCCCACAGAAAAGCTTCTCGTGCAGACGCAACCCCCATGGGGACTGACAGGGCGATGTGATCGAAAATTTCATCTCCAAGTGATTGCAACTTACCAGAATAATCGAATTCTCCAGCTTGTCCAATGCTCAAACCACCACTGCCAATGACGAGGACCTTCTTGACATCGACGAGGTTGCTACCTGCCGACACAGCACCGCTAGCGAGATAAGACTCAGCAGCCGGGGGCCTCTCAGCAGCCAGGCGGTTCAATGTGCTAGAGAAAGAACGGAGCTGCTGAGACCGAGCCGTGGGGATCTTCTGCAGGCGTAGTGTGGAGGCCGTTGAACGGACGGACTGAGATGAGAATGCGCGCAGAGAAAGTGCTGGTCGGGTTTCAGCAATGCAGCGCTGGCGCAGCAGAGCGGCCGCCTGCCCACATCGAGCAGCGAGAGCCATTGCGCACCGAAGGTAATGTTTCAATTGCTGAGGGATGTGTTGAGGATGAGTCTACACTTTGCTGGGATTCTTTTTTTTCCGCCTCGAAGTCGCTAATTGGCTTGTTCCGTCCACCGTATACGGCTCCACTTTTGAAGACCAACGAGGGAAAGCCGGGGGATATTGGGGATTATATACCAGCGTAGATCGGGAGGATCTAATAATGAATCTTGATAATTTAGTATGAAGAGGTTGGGTTTTATATTTGCTTCATTATTCCCCTTTTTTTGTTTATTATAATCTCTTTTTTTTTCAGTTGGTGGCGATGAGTCAAACCTGGATGTGGAGACGATCTCTCGGCTATCTTTCTTATACTAAATTGTATGCCCCGGTGTATACTAATTAAAGCCTTGGTAATTGTCTATTGCCATAGCTACCTTTCATGTATATAGAAGATGTAGAGTGTATAGGCAATTGGAGCTTCCAAGAACATCATATCCCTCCAGACAATCTTGGAAATGCCGATGCCGGACCTCAACCCTATCTCTTATCTCTCAACATCGAGCTACGATCTCCCACCACAACCCTAATTGACAGTAGATTGGCTGGAAAAAGGCAACCTTACATCGGCTGTGACTGGCGACACGATGGCGCTGGTGCTAATGTTGTCCGTTCTGACATTGCCGTCATTAAAAACGAAAACTTAGATGCCTCTATGGCCATTGCATTTGCATGGGATAAGCATACCGAAGTTGATAGCGGTGGATCCTAAAGATTCACTGGAAAATGCATAGCAAATATAGGAAGGAAGCTGTCATTTACTGGTATACCATTGTTCAGACTAGTGGATATGGCGAGAAGTACGAGCCTATCGATGGTTGCTAGAGAATGGGAGTATATATTGACAATACTTGGGTGCCAAAGATAGGCTTTGTACATATACAGCTCTAACTAATAACCGAGCATCATGGATAAAGACGCGAGAGACATGAATGCTATGAGAGATCTATAGATGTTGTTATACTCATCTTTCTGGGTAAACCCCCAACCTTGGCGACTGCTTAGCCAATTTACCTCGGATATTACTCGATAGCTTTGCTGCAATTGGTATACTAGGCTGTATGTGCATTTCTAGCAGAGATATTGTAGTGATATGTCCTACTCGTGGAGAATAGAAAGAATATACAAATGAGATACTCTATATATATTCAGCTCTTACTCCCTCATATACCATCCAATCGTGATACTAAAAACAACCCACAGAATTCACAGGCGAACAGAACAAGCTCTATAATAGCAACTACTACCAAGTAAACTATCGCGCTAGAATGGAATTGAGTATGTATGTATGAGTTCGATTCCATGATCCTCTTACTCCGTCGGACAAACCCCAACAACCTCGAGAGCTACACCAAAAGACCAACGCACATAGCTGGATTACGCTGTAATGAGCCGATAGAGTATATGGTATATTGTACATTTAAAAAAGCTATTATACTACATACATCACTGTACAATTATTCCGCAACCCCTACTCTCCCATTCAGACGTGACCAAGGACCACTCGGTTGTTTCTCAATCCGAGACCCACCACCCCTCGACATCCCCTTTGGAGAGCGAGTTTCGGAGGCCCAGAAATCCGACCCATCTCGGTTCTGCCGACCCTCCAGCATGACCTCATCGAGGTCCTGATTGAGCGTTTTACATACTTCAGCCAAGGTTTGTCGGGCGTCCTGCGCAACCTCATTACCTAATGCGATCTTTTGCTGAACAAACTCCTTTCCGTTGGCAGCTGCAGCATTAGAGGCAAATGCCCATGCCTCAGCAAGACCAACGACCTCATCCGGGGTCTGCTCGGAGGTCTGTGTCTGGATTCGCGAGCCAAGAGTAGGAGTATGCTTAAAGCGCGGCTGGCGGGCGAGAATGGGGTATTCGGGGAGTAGGTGGGATTCATCGCTCAGACGATTGAGGGCGCGAAGGGTCGTGGATTTTTCCTTTGACAGTAACCCGGATAGATAGGATCTCTGGAGAGCCAGCGACTTCTGACTCTTATATAGCGGGACCAGGGTTTCGTTTGTGTATAACAGAACGTCGATTGGGTTAGGAGGTGGCATTTCTGCTGTGGAAAGTTCGATTTTGTTGGTTGTTCGTGACGGAGGCTTCTGGGTCAAATTGACTGGCTGACAAGCTCTGGACGCGGCGTCGAGGAGATCTCGCCGGGCTTGTAGATATGCGGCATATTGCTCTGCAATCTGTATCTTGCGATTCTCTAGCCCTCGCTGGGCCTCCTCGATGTCCTCCGGAGGAAGCTCTTGGAGCAGACTCTCATCTGGATCCCCTTGACCAACCAGCCGTTCCTCCACCCATTGTACTAGCTCATCCCGGGTCCTTTGTAATGCCTGTGCTTTGGTATCTGCAGTCTCGGCTTGGGGATCATGCTGTGCCTTGGCTTTCTCAAATAATTGCTTCTGGCGGTCCAATTGAGCCCTCGCGCAGACAACTGCTCTCTCGAGGCTATGCACTAGTTCATCCAAGCCCGTTTCAGTGTCATTGCGCCCGACCTCCGCATCTGCCTCCGGCAACAGAATTTGCTCGCTATTATTGCCAACGTCCTCCACGCTCCCCGAATCGCGGGTTCTAATCTCTTCAAGATAATTCTGAAACACCTGCAGCTTGGTATGGCGGCGTCGATCGCGTAGGAGAGCAAGGTATTCGCGAAGTTCGGTGCCGGGCTCTTGCATATCAGCATCGTCAGAAGGGGCTTTCGGGGCCGTCCGCTGGCGCCTTAAAGAGGCGACATCCTCAGACGCCAAGGCGAACTCTTTGCGGGCGGCAACATTGGCTGCCAATGCCTTGAGATAATCCTTTCTCAGCCCAGGAAGATCGGCAGGGATGCGTTTGACATTGGTAACGGCATCGGTCGACGCGCACAGGGAGAGGTGGGATTGAGCAAGATCGCTTGACTGATCGTTGAATTCGATAAATGAGCGAAGATAAGACGTCAGTGCCTGGCGGATATGAAGGGTTTCCTGGCGCGATCTGACGTAAGGAGCAAGTGGTTTCAGGATGTGTGGAATGTGGGTAGCGTCAGGAGCGTTGGATCGGGCCATGGTTTCATTAAGTGAGGGTTTGAAGCGACAAGCTTGGATATCTGGAGAGTCAACCTTAGAAGCCGAGACCCTGACAGGTCTTGGAAGACTTCACTGCCACAATACACAATGCACAATCCACAGCGATCTCGTGAGATCGAAGTTGTTTACCTCTTTCACGGCGGGCTGTTGGCAGGCTTATGTAACATGCAGATCGTCTCCCGGGCCAGTGCCGCAGTGGAGTTTATTGTTTTGCAAGTCCAGCATCTATAATATGATGGGTATGACGTTCAGGAACCGGCAGGAGCTTAAAGACGCCGATCAACAATGTATTGGCCCTTGGGTCGATTATTGCTCGATTTATTGGACAGCTCTAATTGAGACATCCAATATGCCGCAAAGTGGGCCTGAGCACCATGTCTGTTCTGTACAATCCCCGTTCATTTGGATGTTTGCCAGTAGATTAACATATATATTCATGGAATGTGCCATGAGACACCTATCCGACAGTCATTGTAGCGTATCGATCTTTTTCGCAAGACAAATAGTGTGAATGTTCATCCAATATGTCTGGAATGCCATGTTATCTAGAGCTACGGAGTACAACGTAGGTACATGTACATGTACGTACATACATCCAGTAGATGCAGATTACGGGCACGGCCCAATCAAAGCGACAAAGGATAAGACATCTCACGGCAAGAGAGAAGCCCAACTTTTCGGATTTCTCTCTTGCCTTTCTCGATTCCTTTCCCTGAAGGAGCAGGCCTTTGACCCCCTCCATAACTGGTATGTTTCAAGAATATCCCTGGAATTGCATCAAGGGGTGTTTTGATCTAATTCTGGACTAGGATCTGACTGTTCCTGATTATTGTCTCAAGGCTGAAACATTTATACTTCAGTCCTTGCGACTTACATGCTGACTGCGAGTGCGGGAAAGCAAACTTAACGTTTAGCAATATCATCAGAACATACCTGACAGCCATGGCTCCTGACTTGAGCGCTGCTTCCGACTCTACTATGGCACAACCTCCTGCAGCAACGACGGCACCCGCTATGGCATCGCAGGCTCCAACATCCCGACAACCAGTACACAGTTCCCATACTTCTGTAACACTTCCGCCCCCAGGAAGCCCACCGCTTGGAACGGGGGATTATGGCATCACAAGGACCGCTCAGGGTAAGTCGCCAGTGGCAGGCGTCACTTTGATGAGCTCCCCGACTAACAGAACAAGGGCCACTGCGTCATCCTCAGCCGCTGACGCCTTCGGATCTCCATCTAGTGCTTGAGAAAGAGCAAGAAGCGATTGTAAGTGGGATCCCAGAGCGCCAAAAGTATATCTACCCCTCAACTGCTGACGCGTCAAAACTCTCCGCAGGTGAATCGATTGACTCGAGAGCTATCTATTCTTCGCCAGCAGACAGCATCTGTTGCATCGACGACATCCTCCACGTCAACTTTTAACGAGGCAGATGGTGCGCGGGCATCACCCGCCCTCAGCAGTTCAACCCCATCTCACTCCGCGCGACGAAACCGATCCAATTCGAGTCTCAGTTCACATACTTCAGCAAGCCAGGGCCAGCAGTCTGCAAGTGTCACTGGAATTGCTCCCTCGCGGGATATTCAATATCGCCCGGACCATTCTCGAACGGTTCGCAGTCGCGAGCCATCCCTCACCTCTCGCCGACCCTCTATGGGGTCACTATCCTCATTCCCTCACAACAGCAACATATACCCACAACGGAGCTCGGTCTCACAGACCCAGCAAGGCCATTCACCCGGAAACTCCCTGTCGCGGTTTGAGGAGGCTGCACATCACAAGTTGGAAGTGGAATACATGAAGCGGGAGAATGAGCAGCTGAGGAGGCGGGTCCGAGATCTGGAGCAGACTTTGAAGAGGCAAAAGGAAGATTCGGCCAGTGAGGCTTCTGCCACACCATCTGAGAGAATCATTGAGGCCTGATTTTCAATTTCCACTCCAACCCATATCATTCTTTCGCATTGCGCAACATTTTTATCTTAGGTTTGCAGGCAAACACATTCATCGAAATTATAAAACTGACATGTGAAAAGCAATTTCAGGCAGCCCCATTGAAGACCATGTAGTCCAATGAAACAAACACTACGGAGTAGAAGAAACCAGAACGAAATTAACTACGTGAGGCGGTGCAACAGCCCCGCCATACGTCACCACGTCACCTTGTGGCGCAGTGGCCCCCTTAGATAAATAGTCGCATCCCACCAGGGAATGATGAGATGTTTAGATTCCTTCGCAAGATTCTTCCTTTATCCTCTACCTAACATCATGGCTAATTCCACTGTCCACGTTTCTGGCATCTCGTCAACAACCTCCGAGAAGGAGGTTCGCGACTTCTTCAGCTTCTGGTACATTATTACAATGATTTTTTTTATTTGACCAAGTGCTAACATAAAACAGCGGAAAGATTGTCACCCTCTCCATCACCCCAGTCTCTGGGGAGGCCGATGCTCCGAAGTCCGCCACTGTGACGTTCGAAAAGGAGGCGTAAGCTACCCCGCACCCAGTTTCAGCCCGCAATCAGCCCACATCAACACAAACTAACGCAATTTCTAAAACAGCGCAGCCAAGACTGCCCTCCTCCTAGACCAGACCCAACTGGGCACTTCTGCCGTTCACGTTGAAGCAACCCACAACATCGAAGAAATAGGCGGATCCCATGTCACCGACGCGGAGACCGAGGCCCGGGAAGAGGAGCACATCGCGCAAGAAGACAAGCCCCGATCGCGCATCGTCGCAGAGTACCTGGCGCACGGGTACGTAGTGAGCGACAATGCCATCATGAAGGCGATCGCGCTGGACAAGAAGCACGGTGTCTCGCACCGCTTCACGACCGCGCTCACCAACTTCGATAAGAAGTACAATGCCACCGAGCGCGCCAAGGGCATCGATAACGACTATCAGATCTCCACTAAGGCAGCCAATGGCTGGCGCGGCCTGAGCTCGTACTTCGAGAAGGCCCTGGAGTCCCCCTCTGGCCAGAAGCTGCGCGACTTTTATGTTCAGACCGATAAGCAGGTGCGCGATATCCACGCCGAGGCCCGTCGTCTGGCGGATTTGAAGCAGGGTAAGACTGAGGCTGCTGCCGCTGCCCCTGGCCCTGCTGCTGTTGCTGAGCCTGCTACTGAGCCCGCTGCTCAGCCCGCTGCTGTTCCTTCTCAGCCCGAGGCTGCTGCTGCGCCTGTTGAGAAGTCCTAAGGGATTATTGGAATGAGATCTTAAATTAATGTGGAGATGAAGATTTGCGCTGGGCGTGTTTCCTTTGTGTCTATTACTTTATCCTTTCCATTATTACGATGTCATGTCATGCCGTGTCAATAGTTTATTTTTCTTTCTGATAACCGATTTTAGGGCTCTTTCTATACACGTGAGCCTTTGATAACTATGGTCTCCAATAAGCAAAGCAAATTAACATGAAGATTGATTTCAAGTCAGAGGTTTAATGTATTGTTTTACTAAGTACATTACTCAAATGAAGAGATTATTTGAGCTTATTCTTCATGATGTCATTATCCGAAATTCAAAAACAGGACCTTCCAAATCCACAAGAGATACCCCATCTCAATGGTGTTTATCGTTGGCATATTTCGCCGCCTCGATCTTCTCTAGCCGGGGTTCGGGGTTGCTCGTCATCACAGTGTCCCTATATTCCTCCGACGATAACACGGGTTCTGGTTGCTTGCCGACATTGGTCTTGCCGGAGCCGGGGATATCCTGCTGCTGGGCGCCGGATTGGCGCTCCGGAGAAGGGGATTGACGGCCGGGTAAGGGAGCAGACATTATTGTGGATATTGTAGAAGTTTTTTAATGTGCTGAAGAGAGGGATAAGTGTGAGTTTCTTAACTGAAGAAGGGAAATGGAACTCATGAGATATGGCGATCTTGACAGTACTGACCTTCAAGTGATGTAGGCTTGTAATGGATGAAGATGTTGAGTATGTGTGTTTGAACAGTAGAGTCTAAGGAATAGTGCTTCTTTTATTTTATCCTGGAAACCAACTGACGTTACCAACTAAACCGGTCATTGATTGGGGGTCATCATGATGACGTTGAGTAGCACTTGGAACAAGGCCTACAACATACAACTACCACAAGACGATCCTACAACTTACTAACGGTATATACTTAAGTATCCTTATTGTAGTTATAGTACGGAGTAGTCTGTGCCGCCATAGATCCTTACTATGGGCTACTTCTGACTTCTTTGCTCTAGAACCAAAACCATCACTTCTTTAAGCGTTGTTTCATCTCAGTAAAACTTGTTTGTGCCATGAATATATTCACGTTGACTTCAAGAGCAAGCCGTGCGCGACGACGTCGGAATCCGACAATGCCTCGAGGATACAGGTCCCACCGACAATATGGATAATGCTCCTGAGCCATGACGTCACTTGTCACGATCTTTGTTTTGACCTCACCTTTTTCCTTCCATACTCCTACACGAGTAATCTTAGAATATTCTTATAACAATCTGGATTCAGTTCCGAGTCCACTAGGTGGCTGGTTTCGACGGCACTACAGGTTCCAGAGCTGGAATCCATCATTCGTAGCATGGCTGATGTACTATATCATGAGGAAACAAGGGTGTCTTCAGGGGAATCTGTGCATCGAAGAGGATTAGAAAGGGGAAGAGGGGGAATACCCTCGAGCAGAATGTCCACAGGTAGGACTTTTAAGAGTACATCAGCGAGAGCATCACATGAAAAAGACGTGAGGAAAGAAAACACGGAGATACAGAGCAGACGGGACATGATCTAAAGAAGCGGGAAAGACATGAAATGGGCATATGGTCTCGTGAGGAAAATGTGGAAGGAGGAAAGAAAAATCGTCCGAGGCATTGGAAATTCGAATCCTTTTTTGTTTTTCTCAATCCATCTCGGTTATAGTCTCTTAGTTGCCGTTGGCCTGCATGCCCGCTGCGGCAGCGGCTTCTGCGTTGGCGGCGGCGACCATGGCCTTGGCATCGGCTTCGTGGAAGACGCCTTGTATGACCTGCTGCTCTTCGTGACCAAGAACCTTGGTCAGACTCTCGTAGAGCTGGGGCTGTTCTTGTTGGAGGCCTGAAATCGAGGTTAGCTGGTGATAGGATACTCTCTTATATGTCACTTACTCAACAGGACATGCTTGAACATGCCATATGGCTCCAATTTGTCCAGAGGGGTCTCTAGAAGGCTTTCCTCGTCCATGTCATCATCGTCATCATCGGTGTAGGAGCCGAATTTTTGAGCTTCCTGGTTGAGGAAGTCGAGATAAGCAGCACTCTCGTCGTGAACATCACCCTCTTCAAGAGCTGCTTCAACCTCGTTTTCGTCCCACTCAACATCTCCATCCCAGTCATTGTCTTCGTCGTCTTCATCATCCTCGTCATCGAGGGTGAAGTCGGACTCCTTGGTAGCATCCTCGCGTTCTGGATAAATTCTTAGCCTTGGGGAAACACGACGGGATACTTGGAGAAACATACGCTTGAGAGCAGCAGGCAGGGTCTGGAAGAGTCTTGTCACACCCTGCAACAGTCTTGGCCATCCCTGCTGGACACTGACCGGAACATCGGCAGCCTTCAAAGTAAGCAGTGAGCTGATTGCGGCAATTGACAGCTTTTTGTCGTGTACACGTCTGAAGTTGTCAATGTTAGCGAACCAAGTGCTGAAGAATTTGTTTGTCCAGCCCTTAGCCTCCATAACCTGCAGACTAAGAGCTGGGTTGTAGTAAATGGCGTTAATGACCATCTCCATCAAGTGGATGCGGTACGACTTGGTGCTTGCCTCGCCAGCATCGATAACCCGCATAGCCATCTCAATGAACATGGGGATGTACTGGTCAATGTGACCCCGAAGGTTGAGCATCAGGGTCTCAGCAAGCTTGCATCCGCAGATGCGGTCAACGCCACCAACCTGTTCGTCAGAAAAGATGTCCTGCACCATACCAACCATAGCGTCCAAGTAAGCTGGGTTCTGAACTAGCATATCGGAGCCATAAGCGACATAGTTGTCAAGGGCGGGAAGCATGTCTGTACGCAGAAAAGTTAATAAAACATCAAAACCGCGTGAATTTATGTGAACTTCACCTTCGAGATACAGCTCAGCACCAGCCTTGAAGGTCTTGTGGATCAGCTCGAAAGCTTGCCACATAGATGGGGAAATGGTCTTGGATGCGAATGTGCAGCTGTCAATGATCTCGAAAATTTCGTTATAGAGATCTAAAATAGCCAGTTAGAGCCGCGCATACGCTTGATATATTGACAAACTTACCATAAAGCTTGTTCTCTAGGGTGATGCTGATGACGGGCATCAAGATAGTCTCGAGGTGCAAAAGCACGTCAGGGGTGCTCTCGAGTGTGAGAATGAGGGTGCCGATGGTCTGTAACACACCCAGAGCGGTTATGCTCTTGTCATCCAAGAAATCGCCGTAGCCATCTTCGTCACCACCCTTGGAGGCATTGCGTTCCAAGAGCTCACCAACAATACGCATGTATGTATCGCGGAGCTGCTCGCTCAACGCTACAGCGAAGGGAGTAAGCTCGGCAGAGAATACCTCAACAAAGTCCTCCATGACGTTGGCTAGAGCATCCACGTCGACCTCATTGGCCAACTTGAGAAGCTGCTGCATAATCTGGGGAATGTTCTGCTGCATCGAGGTACGGATGACATCGTGACGGATAAGGGGCTGCAGAGCAAGGGCAGCCTCAACTCGCACGGGAAGTTCGGAATCGGTCATGGACTCCAGGATGTTTCGATAGATAACCATGAGGTTGTTAGGGTCCTTGAAGTCGAGCTGCTCGAACTTCTCCAGGGTGTCGCAAGCACGAGCACGGAGGAAGCCATGGGGACTGCGGAATTCGGGGAAAACATGACGGACGAAGAAGTATTCGACCTGGTCAGCAATCGGGCTCTTCTTGCCCAGGATAACGGAAGCAAGCGAGCCAATCATTCTCAAAGCGCCCTCCTTCTCCCTGGGCTGCTTCTGATCATCCGGCGCAGACTCATATTTGCTAACAACACTGTTTACGAATGTAAGAATTGAGAAGGTCTGCTTCTTGCGGTTCTTGGTAAGGGAAACCAAGAAGTTTGTGGCGGCAACATCAGGAGCGGAAACCTCCTCATAGAAGTTCAACTTGCGGTGGAGATACTCAGATGGGTCATCTTCGAAAAGCTCAATATCCTCGTCGGATTGGCACAAGATAGGGAAAACGAAGTGGGCAATCAGGTTATCCATGTGCGGCTTCAAGTGGTCCCACATGGCCTTTGGCTTGACACACTCCTCCATAAAGACCAAAGTATACGAAAGTGCGGAGTTGCTGAGCCATTGTGTCTTGGACACCCACTTGTCAATCTCCGTCAGGTATCCCTTGAGAATTTCGGGGGCGAAAGTGCTGATAAAGGTCTTGGCATACGGTGTGTAGTCGGGGGTAGAGGATTTCGTGATCGTGGTAGGGTTGCCATATCTGATGAATAGGCGGTTCAAGTTGGCATATGACCACTTCTTGCACTTCCACCAGTGGTTCATCTCCCTCTCCTCCTTCGAGTCTGCCATTGAGCTGGCAGGGGGTGTCTTCGAGACAATGCGCAAGAATAGTGTACACCAGTCCACAGTCGCTTGGTGGGTCTGTAGGCATGGAGAAAGCTCGAACTAAAATCGCAATCAGTCAGTATAAATAACCTAGCCCCGCGCAGACTAGAATCAGGGTAACTGACATAAATTGCGTGCTTGAAAGCCTTCACTACAATACGAAGCATCTCCGCAGCCTCCAGACTTTCCTCATCAACAAGCTTCGATCCGATGCTGAGGAGCTGTGGGAATGACAGCTCCACGATCTTATCAAACTCCTCTCTCTTCTCGCCAGCCTTAAACCTGTAAACCCGGCAGACTGCCAAAAGACACTGCAGACCCGCATAGACCGTACTCGCATCATTGGTGCTGAGAAGCTGCAGAGTAAGATCCAAAAAACCCGGCCACTGCTCGGGGAAGTCGTTTTGGAGAATCTTCTGCAGGAGGGGAACCAGTTGATTGCGGACGTTGGGAGGAGTCGAAGCCAGAGCAGGGATAAGTCTCTCCCTGAAACTAGGCTTCTCGATTTCGGGAATCGGCGTACGCTGCGGGCTATCTTCGACGGGGGCCCACCCACGGGTAATACGGTTCTTCAGGTAAACACCAGCTATAAGAGTGAGCGGGTCAGCAAGGGACAGCATTTCCTTTGCCAACTAATATAGACACCAAACTTACCAGAGAGCTGGACTGCATTGTTCTGCTCGCCCTGCAAGATATCCAAGAGTCCATTGATAAATCCGGGTTGTGTCTCGGCCTAGATATATCAACCACGTGTGAGTCTGACGTCCGGTGCCCCGCCAGTCGATCCAGCACGTACATATTTCAAATCAAGCTCCGCTTGCCGGCGTATATCCGCATTCGCGTCTAGAGTAGACTGAACACGATCTCGGAGGGCTGTGACATCCATCGCGCAACAATCCCCCAACACCAGAAAGTCAAAAAATCTCCAAATACACTGAGAACCCCGGGGGGAGACGCGGACCGGCGCTAATGGAAGACGGGCGAGGAAAAAAAGTCAAGAATTGTAAGGACGTGAGTGTCCTTGAAGAGATCGGTCTGGATCTTGAAGACAAGGTGAGAGAAGATGTTGTTCTTCAAGAGGAGGGGGATTTTTTTTCGATTTTCCCGACTCTCGGGAGGCGGTCGCCCCGCAGCTAATCAGAGGCCGCACACACGGATTTTGTAAGAACTATGAACTACCTAGATGTGGGCTATTGTGAGCTTGGATAAACACTGAGGGTTGATTTATTGCTCTCTCTAAAACATTACAGGGGTTTATTATTGATTTATATAGAGTTTGATGGTTTCGTATTCATTCCTTCATCTTGATTACATACATTGCGGAATCCATCAGTGGAGGAGAGGTTCATGACTACCCAATAGGGCCGCAGGCATATACCCCCTAAGGATTGGGTATCTTCACATGTAAAGAGAGGCCGCGAAGATGACATCGCGCTTGATCAACTCCTGAGCTTGCTGCATCTTAGTGTAAAGTGTCGGGTCTCCGACCAGTTTGGCCGCATTCTTCACTTCGCGACAAGTCTCGTCCAGTCGGGTGATCACCCGAACAATAGTACCCTCCATTACGTCCGTGAGGTCAGTGATGCGATTGAAAGACATTCCCTTGGCCCACTCATAAACAACTTCAGCGAGACCGAAGCGTGGCTTACTAGCGAAGTCGTTGGAATCTTCACTAGATTGAATGACCTGGTGCAGAATCTGGAAATCATTCACTTTCTCGGCGATACGAATGATCTCCTTCTGGCCCTTCTCCAGACGTGGAGTGAGGGTGGGAGTGCTGTCTGTCTTTTCCTGGAACACAAATGCAGAGAGGAGTGCAACAATCTCCTCCGGCTCGTATTCAGCAAGAACGTTCTCGAGAACCAATTCGGTTAAGACCAACTCGTCGGCGGAGTGAATTTCGCATGCCACCTTGCCCTTCAGTTGTACACGAGATTGTTCGTCAACAAAGCCGAGCTCCCTCAGTACGTGAATGCGCTGCTCATAATCCGGAAGTAGTTGGAGGTTTTGGTCGGACATCAGCTGCTTCAACTCCGAGATGTTTTCTTTAACTTGCCACTCGTCGTGTTGCATTTCGAACTATATGGCATTAGTATGGGGTTCAGATCAATAGGAATGAGATACTCACATGGTTTACGAAATCAGGACATTGTAGACAGTGGCATGACTGGGCAATCTCTGCCTGAACTTGTCGTTTGTCGAGGATATCGCGGATTTCCATTTCTTTGATACGTTGCCAGTCGATCTCGTCCCAGGCCGTATCGATCCAAGAGTTGGTGAACTGGCATAGTTCTGTTTCTGCCCACTTCATAGACTCTATTTCTGAATTAGTATTTTCGTAACCGTATGTTCAAGAAGACAGTATGAACTTACCCTTCTTAATATTCAGATACCACATTGGTTTTGTGATTTTAACCTGGGTGTTTGTCACGCACTCGAGATCGGATAACGGAATCTTGCACACTCGAAGGCTCATGTCATCTACACGATTGGGGAGTGGTTGGAAGTAGGGTCTGAATAAAGGTAAGAATGGAAGAATGTCAGTGGGGTGCCGCTTGCTACTCAAGGTTCCAATCTCAAGTACTTGAATACAGGGCACGGCCCCAATGACTCCGGGAGAAACTCCGTCGCGCGTAATAACACCAGCAGTACGGAGTCCATCCTGTGTTTCACGTTAGCTTTAAACCAAATATGTATTATATCGCAACAGAACACGAGCACTCACCTTGCGGTACACAACCAACCTCTTCATTGTGAAAAGACGTTTGCCGACAGGCGATGATAGCAGTTCGGTGTGGAACTCAGCTGTGAGCTTTCGATACTCCATGGCGGCGTTATGGCAGGTCAATAGATCCAAATCACAGATCTCACATGGTGCCCGTTTGATTTTCGCAAGACTGGCCTCAGATACCTGGACTTGCTTCTCGTGTTCTGGTAAGAGGGCTTGTGTTGCGTTTTCACTGAAACTCCGCTTGATCATTTCCTCGATCTTCAGGGCTTCCACACGCAACAGATTTAGTATCATGTTGTATGTGAGTCGGAATTGAGATCTGAGCTTTGTCGGATCTCCAAGAATCATCTGTTTCAACGAGGCAGCAGATGGGGCCTCGTCTTTTCCACTGTTTGTCACGATGACATATCCCACCGTGTCAAGACCTCTACGACCAGCACGTCCAGCCATTTGCGTATATTCGCCGGGCAGGAGATCACGGAAGCTTTTGCCGTCGTGCTTGCGGAACCCGGAGAATACCACAGTTCGGGTGGGAAGATTCAAGCCCATCGCGAAGGTCTCTGTGGCGAACAGAACCTTGACCAGAGACCTAGCGAAGAGAATCTCAACAACTTCCTTCATGATGGGCAGGAGACCACCATGGTGTACAGCAATGCCTCTGCTTAATAGCTCGCGCAGGCGAAGGATTTGCGGCAGCGTACGGTCCTCGGGCTTTAATCGAGTGAGTGACTTTTCAATGAACATGTGTGTCAAACTCTTCTCGTTGGCATTGCTGAAGTCTTGGTTTGAAAGTGAATCTGCGTTCTCCTCGCATCGTTTCTTAGAGAAAACGAAGACACATCCCGGCAGCAAGTCTTCTTTGCGAAGATGCGAAACAAGATGCACCCAAGTGTTTTTGTCCTGGGCCGCACTTGTACGACCACCACCACGGCCTGTACGAGCGATGTTACCCGTGCCTCGGTTGGAGTACTGTCCACCGCTCTGTCCTCGACCTCGTTGCGGGCCTCCACGCTGTGGGCCGCCGCGGCCGCCTCTGTTATTCGCTGGCTGACCGCGGCCTCGGCCCTGGGGAGCTGGTGCTCTAGCTTGCGCCGACTGCGCCTGAGCTTCAGCCTCCTTCTTAGCTTTGGCCTTATCTTTGCCGGACAGGATATCATCCGCTTCCTTCCAGCCACTCTCAAGGAATCTTTTGTTGGAGTCGACGATCTTGTGCTTGCTCTTCCCGGCCCAGAGATAGTGCTCCAGCGGGACAGGTCGCTTATGGGTTGAAATTACATAAATGTCCTTCTTCTTTGTACGGCCCACCCAGGATGCAAACTCCCGAGTATTGGGAACAGTGGCAGAGAGAAGAATCAACGTGACATGCTCGGGAAGCATAATGATGACTTCTTCCCATACCACTCCTCGTTCGAGGTCGTTCACATAATGCACCTCATCAAAAATGACGAATTCA
The DNA here is from genome assembly GCF_015533775.1 of Penicillium roqueforti. Lineage (NCBI taxonomy): Eukaryota > Fungi > Ascomycota > Eurotiomycetes > Eurotiales > Aspergillaceae > Penicillium > Penicillium roqueforti. The sequence continues at coordinate 149,773 of NW_024067598.1, forward strand.
ACGTCCCGGATGAGATCAGCACCTCGGTACAGCATACTTCGCAAGATCTCAGTGGTCATAATGAGACAGCTCGCTTCCGGGTTGATTTGAACATCACCAGTCAGAATGCCGACATCGTCGAATTCGGTTCTGAAATCACGGTATTTCTGGTTGCTCAGCGCTTTGATGGGAGAAGTATAGATTGCTTTGGTCATATGCTTAGCAGCCAAGGCGATTGCATATTCAGCCACAACTGTCTTGCCTGCCGAGGTATGGGCTGCAACAAACACCGAATCGCCATTTTCGAGGTGGTAAACAGCCTCCTTTTGGAAAGTGTCGAGCTCGAATGGCCACTCTCTGGCCATATCTGGAACCAACTCATTGAAGTTGGGAATATCCTTGTTGACATCGACAACGTGGGCCCATTCTCTACCTTTTTGCTTGACACCTGCAAGCAACTGGCTACGCGGCTCCAACGCCGGGAACTCAACTGGTAGCAAAGCGTCAATATCTTCTTCTTCTTCATCGTCGCTGATATCATCAAGCTCGACCTCTGCTCCTAATTCGACATCCGCAGATTCCTCGGGTTGATCCACCTTCAGGTCACTTTCCTCTTGGAGAAGGGCGGTTTCGACTTCTTGGGCACCTTCGGTGGCGGCTTTAGATTTTGCTTCATCGAAATCGATACCGTTATCGAAGCCAGGGGGTGTTGTCAGAAGACCTCCCTCGGTGCCAAAGTTGATGATGCGATCGAGTCCAGATTGTTTCCCCTTGGTCGATTGTTCTGTGACCTGAGCATCGGCCTCCATTGCTGCCAAGGCCTCGATAGCGTCCAAGCCTCCGGGTGCGAACGGAAAGAAACCTGCGGCACCTCTGACAAAGTCGGCACGACCAGCAGGTCGGCGGAGAAGCGAGGTGGAATTCTTGGCCGTTGCGCTTGCAGCAGGAACCGTGACTTCTTGATATCCAGTGACGCGTCCTTCCAGTCCCTCTCGTGTAAATCGCGTTACTGTCCGTGTTTGTGTTGGCGCGAGTTCGAAAAGGTCTGCATAGTCTGTCGAAACGTCCCATCGTCTGCCAAAGCCGTTAAAAGCTGCCCCGCGAATGAAACCAAGATACTTACTTACTTTTGGAGAGAGTTCAACCATTTAGTGCTGAATTGGTCCGATGGGGTCAGAAACTCATTTTCGAGCTCTGTTAGCAACTCTTGCGCACTCTGAGGGGCCTGCTTCCGAGCTTGGAAGTTCTCGATCTTGCCATCCTCTTCGTCTGCGAGACGAGCATCGAAGGTCGCGGGGTCGAAGTGTCTGCCTTCTATGTCTAGCTCCTTCATTGTGGAATCGAGCGAGTCGGCCATGGTGTAGGCAATGTATCGGAGAGATAAGTAAAATTATGTCGATGTTTGACTCGGCAGTAGCCGAACCCCACACCGATATCTGTATGGATTTCAAGTTCTGGCGCAAACACGGGAGTAATTGTATTCCGACGTAAAAAGAACAAATTTAACGAATGAAATTGATTATGCGGGTGAGTGCGATAGAGTATTTCGAAGTGCTTTCAGGCAACATTATGTAGCAATAGGCTACTTGGGGTAAACCTCGCTGAGAGAAACTCAAGGCGGTGTAGTCCGGCAGTATCCATGACGTCGATGCCCAGGTGTGGGGTTATCGCATTTAGGGCTATGTGTACTAGTAATACTTGGCCGCCCATGCGGGCTCTGCCTTTAATAATCCGATCTATTTAGCCGAAGACGATATCAAGCGCGTTACATGTAAGATCATACGATGTAGCAATACCTATACTCGTGTCAGGTTTCGTTTTGGGCCGCAGGCCGCTGTAACTTCATTGATCAAGACAACCAGCAGCCTTCAGCCAGGCAAAGAAAAGACTGCAGGGTGAAGACAAAAAGAAATTTACTTATCATACTGATTCCATTGTTATAGCTAACTATTTAGTCCTAAATCCACCTCTCTTATTTTTCGACTCGTTCTGAGGAAGCACGATTTGGAAGAATTTCTTGACATTTTTAACAGCATACAGCTATATTTTCGAGAATGGCGATCAACAATCATTTTGATGAGCGAGTTCTGGGTTGGCATCCGGATATAGCCGGATAAAATGGCCTTTTCTTCAATTTGGACAAGATTGTATTGGCAGAAAATATCAATATATATTTAACTTTTTGTACTTCAATCAGTCATACGAAGAATTGTGAATGAAAGATGCAACAAATAAAAGGGATAGGGATGAAATGATGTACGCCCCTAAGCGCCAGAAGGGTATGTAGTGTGAGAACGATTCCATATGAGAAAAGGATTAGCACAACAAGAATGAGTCCTGACAAGGAATGGCAATGAATCCCCTTTTTAAAGTGAAGACTGTAGATCATCCTGGTTTAGCAGCAGGTCCGTCGTTCGAAGAGATTCCGGACCTTTGTGAAATCTGCATGATCATGATCAGAAGAAAAAAACAAGAAAGAAAATCACAGAAAAGTAAATGAGACTCGATGATGTTAGATAAATAATTCCCAGTAACGCCAGGCATGGAAATTTAACGGCAAGAGAATTTAGGAAATGTTTTCCGATCGTGAATGTTCAGTGAGAATTCGAAAATTCCCTCCAGTGTTGCGATGTACCTGAAAAAAAAAATTAGTTTAAGCCCGCAAGGTTGCTGCATTGCACACTCACAATGTGCGTCCATCAGCGCCCCAGCCAACTCCAGCAGTAGAATCTGGCTCCTCGGCGCCGCACCCATGCATTGAATTTCGATCAGGGAGGTCATTGATAATGTTTCTGATCCAGCGGGGAGAATGTGTCTGTTCAAATCCGAGAAGCTGTTGGCGATGCCGTTGTTCCCTCTCAAAGGAGCGGTTGTGTACCTCATTAGCAATCTGGCGCTGGCGCCGAAGTCGCTCAGCAGCGACATTGGCACGAATCTCATATGTGGTGAGACGTGGATTATCATATCTTCTTTCTGCTCCGGTTTGTGGTCGTTCGATGCGCCGGGGAATGGAGCTTGATCGCTGGGGTCGATGGTTCAAACCATTCGTATCTAGACTTGGATTAGAAGATCCAGTCGCTTCAGCTGGAATGCTAGTTTCGTTGTTGGTCGTTTCAGGATTGGCAGTACCCCGATAGATCATTTCTGATCTGAGGGGTGTAAGCTCTGAATGCGAGGTGGAATAACTCAGGGTGATGTCTGATTGGCGATCATGGTGAGAGGACGATGCTTCCGAAGGTCGACGACTTCCTTGAGATACCACCACCGAGCTCTGGCGTCTTGGATTGGATACAGTGCGGCCCAAATGGCTATCTCGGGAGACATCAGAAGAATCATAGCGATGCAAGGGCGAAGTAGGACGATGGGTGCGAGTGGCACCATCCGTGGAACCATGATTTTGCGGCCGAGCCACTAGTTGAGGTGGAAGGCCTGCCCTAGCCGGGCGCTCTAATCGTTCAGTAAGTCCTTCTTCCAGCCGTGATGTCCAGCGTGCCGTGTTCAAAAACTCCATAATCAGCCTTTCTCTCTCGCTAAGATCTTGAATCAAAGACTCCCGCAGAGACGAACGCTCCGTTTGCTCTCCATTCCGTTCAATCGAAAAATCTTCGTTTTCGAGTCTCACTCGTGGTGGAGTCTCCAGAATATCGTCTCCTAGCGGGTGTCGTTCGAGGTTCTCTGTTGAAAAGTCCGTGTACACTTCCTGCAATTGTGGATCATTAGAATCTAAATGGAGGATTTGTCTGCGCATAAAATGTTGGCGAACGTCGGCCACACCAGCTCTACCGTGACCCTCCAGCCATACAAGAAGGTCCCATGGTTCGGGCGAAAAGGCCATGCAACGAACGGCACCGCCCTCGGTGCATGATCTTGATGCCGGGAATTGACAAAGAATAGCAGAGTCGTCTTCAGAGTCGCCAAACTTGTATATGGACTCAACGTCGATAATAGTGATGATTCCAGATTGAGATCCGATGGCACACAAGCTGCTTGACGGGGAGAAAGCGACGGTGAAGCAGCACGCATCATCCGCCCGCAGGCCAATGTTCATCTCCAGGCGATTGATAAGTTCCCATTCCCACCCGGTGAGCTTCTTTCCAGATTCAGTTGTCCCAGAAGATTCCAAATCACGAGTGATTTCATAAAAGTAGGCGTGATTCTCATCCCCTACTGCCGTGAGCAGTTTAGAGTCCGGGGAGATTGTCGCATAGTTCATACAAGTCGGATGATGAAGGACCGTCAAGACTTTCGCGCGAGTCAACGAATACACCGTGACTGTTCGATCATTATTGCTATTCATCTGAGTCAGCATGATCAACGAAACCACAACCCAACTTTCCGACCAGCGCCCACCTCAGAACCACGATATCTTCATCCGCCAAGTCCTCGCTACCACCATAGAAACGATGGATGGTCACTGAATTGACAATGCTCCCACCGAACCCATGGAGCTCTACTTCGGGGGATAATCGGCTGCTTCGATAGCGGGTTGAAGCAGATTCGGCATTGAAATCACCCGGAGCTATGCTTGACGGTGGATCGAGATCGAGTGGGAGCGCACTATCTACATCGGCATGGAAGGGTGTATCTCCATGGACCTGCATTCCGCGATCACCGATGCGAATGAAAGCACATTCGCCATTTTCCGGGCCCCCCACTACTATCCAACCATACCCGGCAACCAGACAGCGCGGCTCAAATGGGAGTACCGCTACACTCTCGCGCTTTTGTGCCGATATGTGTATTGAATAGACGATTCTCTCGACGACGACATAAATGCGATCGGGATCAGCAGTACTAATGTAGTTGCGAAGCTGTGTGTGACTAAAACAGAGCTCTCTTGGGTTAGGCTGCGCACGGAAGATAAGCGGGTTGATCAACGAACAAGTTGGGGATCTTGAACGGGAAGAAGCGTCGCTTGGTCGGAAGGATGAGAGCCTCGGTTGGGCGATGTCTAAGACAGCCACGTTAGAATTATTCCGGTAGTGAGATGCACCAGGCCTTACAGCAGCGTAGAATCCGAGGTCATGGTGGATAGAGCTAAGCCAGAGATAACATTGTTTGAGCGGGGAAGTTAGGAAGACAAGAGAAACGGGGCCCCCGTTGGAGTATGTCAACTTGACAGTTATTTAGGCAGCGGACACCTTGTTTTGTTTCTTCTTAGATAAATTTCCTTTTGGATAGTCTGTGCTCTGCAGTGTTCAGTGTCAAACTGCCCGGTGCTTTCATTGGATGACGTAATACTTGGGACTGGGACAAAAAGCCGGGGAACCGCAAATTCCAACGAATGCGGTTTGATTGTCACCCCGAAACCGGCCTTGATCATTCATGATGATGCATTACACTGTTTATATCTTTTTGCTTACTTTAAAGATCCTATATACTCCATGGTGCATAGTGCATAACATATACGTGTTGCCCCCAGTCCCAACGATCTGGGCCAGGCATTGTTTCCCCCCAAAGTACGGAGTACATGAATTGTCATTGACCATCTAGATCTAGGCGGACTTTCAGCTCCATTTTCAATCTTGTCTCAGGTTCAGCCGAATCAACGAAGCGGAGTTTGCCGACTAGGTCACACGACACCTTGAGAGTATGACTGGTTCAGCTACTGGAGATACACGATTTTCGCAAGTGTTATGAGGAAGAAATGCTTATTGCGACCATTCTGTATGGTATTTGCACCAGGCCGTATACAATATGGACCTCGGGAGTTCCTCGGAGCTCTTCAATATTTGCCACACGGCGGAATGATGCCATTGAACTGCCACTCCTCCGTACTACTACTTGAGATATCAGGCAGAGTATGCCGCATACATGATTACTATGTGCTCCGTAGGCTCTACTCGCAATACATCCCTATATCCCTACCCTAATATCCCTACATCCTATGGCAATAGCCCTATATCCCTATCCTAATCCAATACACCTATGTCATTGTATACCCGCATATACGGCACCAGGCGGTGAGCTCGGTTACCTAGGAGGCCATCGACAACAAGGCCATCTCTGATTGGTCCGATCCCGTGATTCTACCAAGTTCGACGGGCCGAAGCTCTCCGTGCAATTTCTATTTCCTTCTTCCTTTCTCTTCGATTCCATCTCTCTATCTTCATCTCTTCAATCGCATCTTCTGTCCTTTTAATACTTCACGATTGAATCGCTGGAGTTTCTCTTTTTCTCTTTTTATTAATTAATTTATCATCACAATGCTTCCTCGCACAATTACTCGCGCAGTAAGCTTGCCCTTCTTCCCGAACAATCAGCGCGTCACAGGTTACTGACTCAACTCTCTCTCAGCTCCCGCGCGCTGCTTTCGCTCGCACTCCTGCCTCCAGACTCCCAGCCTCATTCCGGAGATGGAACTCCACAGAGGGTGGTGAGGAGAAGGTAAAGGGCCAGGTCATTGGTATTGATCTTGGTAAGTACTGGCGCGAGATGAAAATCATCAATGACGACAGTATTTTAACTTTTTATTTTCTTAATTATAGGTACCACCAACTCTGCCGTGGCTGTTATGGAGGGCAAGTCCCCTAAGATCATCGAGAACGCTGAAGGTATGTGAGAAGAAATTTCAACTCCGGACAAGTGGTCAGAGCTTCGGAACTCAGACTTGCATCCACCGTATGATGGGCTTAAATGGAATTAGCAACTAACTCAACTCTTCAACAGGTGCTCGCACTACTCCTTCCGTTGTTGGTTTTGCACAGGATGGTGAGCGCTTGGTCGGTATTGCCGCCAAACGTCAGGCCGTTGTCAACCCCGAGAACACTCTGTTCGCTACCAAGCGTCTGATTGGTCGCAAGTACACCGATGTCGAGGTTCAGCGTGACATTAAGGAGGTTCCCTACAAGATCGTCCAGCACAGCAACGGTGACGCCTGGGTTGAGGCCCGTGGCCAGAAGTACTCTCCTTCCCAGGTTGGTGGCTTCGTCCTTAACAAGATGAAGGAGACCGCCGAGGCCTACCTCGGCAAGCCCGTTAAGAACGCCGTTGTTACTGTTCCCGCATACTTCAACGACTCTCAGCGTCAGGCTACCAAGGATGCTGGTCAGATTGCCGGCCTGAACGTTCTCCGTGTCGTGAACGAGCCTACCGCTGCTGCCCTTGCCTACGGTATGGAGAAGGAGGCTGACCGTGTTGTCGCTGTCTACGATCTTGGTGGTGGTACCTTCGATATCTCCGTCCTCGAGATCCAGAAGGGTGTCTTCGAGGTCAAGTCTACCAACGGTGACACTCACCTTGGTGGTGAGGATTTCGATATCCACCTCGTCCGCAACATCGTTGCCGAGTTCAAGAAGGAGACCGGTGTCGACCTTACCGGCGACCGTATGGCCATCCAGCGTATCCGTGAGGCCGCCGAGAAGGCCAAGATCGAGCTGTCCTCTTCCCTCCAGACTGAGATCAGGTAAGCATTTCCAATTTTGGAACATCTTAGTAGGCCAGTAACTAATTAGTAATTTTTCGCACAGTCTTCCTTTCATCACTGCCGGCGCCAGCGGTGCTTTGCACATTACCCAGAAGCTGACCCGTTCTCAGCTCGAGGCTCTGGTCGAGCCCCTTATCAGCCGTACTACTGAGCCCGTCCGCAAGGCCCTGAAGGATGCCAACCTCCAGTCTGGTGACATTCAGGATATCATCCTGGTCGGTGGTATGACCCGTATGCCCAAGGTCACTGAGTCCGTCAAGGCCCTATTCGGCCGTGAGCCCTCCAAGTCCGTCAACCCTGATGAGGCTGTTGCCATCGGTGCCGCTATCCAGGGTGCCGTCCTGGCTGGTGAGGTCACTGACGTCCTCCTGCTCGATGTCACTCCTCTTTCCCTCGGTATCGAGACCCTCGGCGGTGTCTTCACCCGTCTGATCAACCGCAACACTACCATCCCCACCAAGAAGTCTCAGACCTTCTCCACCGCTGCTGACATGCAGACCGCTGTCGAGATCAAGGTCTACCAGGGTGAGCGTGAGCTCGTCCGTGACAACAAGATGCTGGGCAACTTCCAGCTTGTTGGCATTCCTCCCGCTCACCGCGGTGTCCCCCAGATCGAGGTCACCTTCGACATTGACGCTGACTCCATTGTCCACGTCAACGCCAAGGATAAGTCTACCAACAAGGACCAGTCTATCACCATTGCCTCCGGCTCCGGTCTTTCTGACGCCGAGATTCAGTCCATGGTTGAGGAGTCCGAGAAGTACGCCGAGACTGATAAGGAGCGCAAGGCCGCCATTGAGGCCGCCAACCGCGCCGACAGCGTCCTGAACGATACCGAGAAGGCCCTCAAGGACTTCGAGGACCGTCTTGACAAGGCTGAGGCCGAGACCATCAAGGAGAAGATCGCCACTCTCCGTGAGTTCGTTGTCAAGAGCCAGTCTGGCGAGAGCACCACCACTGCTGAGGAGCTCAAGGAGAAGGTCGACGACCTCCAGACTGCCAGCTTGACCCTGTTCGACAAGATGCACAAGGCCAACAACGAGCAGCAGCAGCAGCAGCAGGGTGGTGAGCAGCAGGGTGAGACCAAGCAGTAAATGCTTTTCTTTCTATGACTGCCACACCTGAACCGCACATGGTTACTGTATTTTTCTATCTTCCCTTATGTTTTTCCTTTTTTTCAGAGACTCCCTGATTTTTGCATCTCCTTCCTCGCATCTACCTGTACACATACTTTCAAGGCCCTTTTTACCCCTTTGCGTTTTCTGGTGTATCGGTGTTCAATCTACCACACCCATGTATGATCCTATATTCTTTTCTCTTCTGCCCTTGTGTCACTGTTCAGGTTATCGCCTGGAGGTGGTCATCTCGGGGTTGTCTACAATTGTATCTAATGACATTACGGCAGTGGGGCCACAAAAAAGGATGTGGTAGGCTTTGGTTTTCATGGGCATGTGACAATAGAAATCGGACAATTCTCCTCTCGCTTCACAATCATTTTCCAACTGTAGGTCTAGTTGCATCAATGCTATCAACGTGCAGTGCAGATGTAGTTCTCACCTATCTGCGAGTGACACGCGCCGTTGGGACATTTGCTCGCGGATGCAGAGTTGCTTCCGGCTTATTATTAGTTTCCAACTCAACATACATATGCATGTAGGTACTTGACCACAGGCAAACAACACTGCTAGAATCTCTATGCTGCACTCTGCATGTACGCCGATTTATCTGGTTAAAGATGACATAATGAGCGTTATATTAAGACAACACTACGGAGTAACTATGGAGTACGATATCTTTGGATATCTTTCCTCCATGTTTCAGCTCCCACAAAAACGATGAAGAGTATTTCCACGGAATAATGGATATACATGCTCGGAAATATAACCAAAGCAGCAACCAATAAAAGCAACGGCCAAGCTGACCATGATTACGATGTACATAGCAGTGACTATTATTGTCCGAAATACACTTTAACGCATTTAATAAGAAGCAGACTACTAGATTCCCAGGATCATGTCCACCGCAAAGTCAAATATCTGGAGCGATGACAACGATGATAGGCCAGAAGCTCGCAGCTGGCGCACGGGTTTCGACCCTTAGGCCCGCCAGAGCGCACACGTTGAACCAGCCACCAGAAACTGTATCGCGTTCCATCGCACCAATCTATTAATCTAATTCTGGCATCTGGGCCTCCACTTTGGGACCATCGGACTGGGTTTCAAGGGCAGCCCATTTGGTTAGACCAATCGTCTGTACGGGGCATAGTGTCTCATCCTTGCATTATCCACAGAGAATCAAGGCTGATTTATTCACTAGTGAATGATGGGAGCTAGATCGAGAGGGGCGAGGATTGTAAGGATGTGACAGGGGCTATAATCGCTAGGTACGATATAACATACGGAGTACATACATCCGTAAGTAGAAGTAGGTTTCGGCAAGCTTCTATTGTGTATTGTGTCCCTTGTCCTCCCTTAACTTTAACAATGCATGCAAGTTCTGACAATTGCCCTTGACATCCATCAACAAAGGAGAGGCAATACGAGAAAAGCAACGTCCTGCCACTAGACCAATCTGGACTCGAGTGACAGAACGAAGCAATCGTGCAGTGCAGGCTTCCCTGCAGCAAATCATCGTTGTACACACTTGTTGGGCTGCCACAGTGGGTCTTTCCCAATGACTCTGTAAATAATTATTTCTCAATTTCTCATTCTAATCCGAACAATTATATGAGAGGCTTGGTGGGGATTGAAATGCAGGACATTTGAAATAGACAGGGGGGTACTTCTGTCCTCGATTCGGAAGTATACGAACAATAGCTGCCCCTACCGATACTATATCGAATATTGGATTGTATGTACTCCGTCTATACTCCGTAGCACCGATCACCATCGCAAAGTGTAAGATGACTCTTAAATTTTAAATTAAATCTCGGCGCAACTAGAAAAATTTCAAACGCCCACATAACTTCCCCCTCGGCGATTCGTCGATCACTTCTTGTGTGTGAGACCATCTGCGTTAGCGTGCCCCTAGTACGTATGATTATTTCCATTTCCCCACTCGGTTGACAAGCTGTGTTTTTTTTTTTCCTTGTTCTACGGTTCTCGTTTCCCTTTTTTGTTTCATTTTATTCCGTAGGACTCCATACAAGCTCAGCCCTGGTGTTTGTTGGAGACCCATAACTATAATCAGGAAATAGAAGATAGGACTAGATATGTGGATTTTCCTTGATTTCCAATCCTATTTGTTAAATATTCTGTGATATTTATGTTATATCGTAGGATGTTCTAATTACGGAGTCCAGAAAAGATACATAAGAAATTAAATAGATTGCCAGACAATAATATGTGGAGGACCCCGAATGGAGATGTAGACGTGAGGATATCCCATATCCAACTCCGTAATTCTTCCCGCTTCTATGGCTACCATGGAACTTCTCAGGAACAAGTTCTCCCCCTGTGTTACATAATGATCGCCAGGATGAGAACAGGGTAGATCTGTTGCTTCTGATTGGACTGTTCATTCCGGAATTAAGGACGGAGTAGGAAAAATTCAATCGTGGAGGCTCTGATTCGAGGCTTTGACTATCGAGTTTAGCTTTTAGGGTCTACGATACATAACTCGCATACTATAATAAGGTAGGTTACGCCTATTTTCTCCGGGGAAAGCTAAGAAAAACAGAAAACATAAAACCTGAATTTCTAAATTGACCGGATTCCCAATTTCCAATTCCCATTTCCCAATTCCCTAGATTATTAGACCAATGACGCTCAGCAGTAATTTTTAGACTGGTCATGTTTACGCTCCCCCTGAAGGAGATGTCAAGTGACTTCCAATTTTGGTCGATGTCGATCATTGGTCCGGTCGATGATAGTCTCCATTCTGATCCAAGGGCTTTGGTGATTGTGATTTGATTACATGCTAGCGTTGTGCCAATTCCATGGATGGGATTTGGTGGGAAATGAATCTTTGCTTTGTTTGATACTATACAGTATGGTATACATACTCTATCACTATCCTATTTACTATATTCACTGTACTCCTATTCAACACTATGATCTATCCGATCAATCACAATCCTCCCCTGAGTCGATCCCTTACGCCGTTACGGGCATTTTCAAGATAACGGGGGTGCAGAAGGGTCGAGTGGAGTCGCTTCTTACTTTCTATTATTATATTATTTGACATATATTATATTATTGTTTTGTTTTGTTTTATTCCCATTTTTCCCATGTCCACTTTATCGGTATAGTTAGCTCAAGGTCTGAATGTCAATCCTTTCCAAACCGTCGACCCATAGATCGGAGATGGGTCTTCCCTTTCGATCCTTGTCTCATCCTGTTTTCTTTTCTTTTTCGACTTCTCTTCCTTTGAACTTCTTCATACTCTCTTCAGCTTTTGGTGCAGGAGGGTTCCAGACTGTATCACCTCTCGCACCTCCCCATCCATAACCATGACCACTGCACCGCCGGTGCATCACTCTGGCCCCGATAGTGGCATCCCCGGCCATCTCGTCAACCATCTCCCTCGCTACCATCCCATTGCCATGAATCCAAATCCACCTCCACACCAGATGCCGCCGCCGGAGCAGATGGTGCAGAGCCACCATTTCCGCCATTTCGCGCCGCCCATGCATGAACATCATCCGCAAGGAATCCCACCAATACACAGTCCAGCTTCCTTGGAACATATCGAAGCTCGACTCCGGCATCTAGAGCACGAGGAGATGGTCCGGAATGCAACCCGGAGTCGCGTCTTGGCAATGCGAAAGCATGAAGATGAGGAATTTCGGTCAATGACGGAGCGAGCCGAGGCAGAGGAAGAGGTAAGCGATTGGGATATCCATCTGGTGAATTGAGATTCTAAAGCTTCACAGGACCTTCGAAGACAACGGAAAAAGTTAAAGAGAGAGTCCATGGGACTGGGCCTCAATGCCGCGGGCGACTCGCCGCCTCTTCGGCCTACACCACCTCGCCGATTATCAGAGACGAGTGCAGCAACCACATTGGCATTTTTCAAGCAGCAAACACCCCCCGAGCCCCGTCAAGAACCCCTTCCATCTTCATCTCAGGCGCCGCCTCCCTCAATGCCGCCACCCCATTTGCATGCTCAACCTCATCATCAAGCTCCCCCGCCTCCCCCACCATCTCAGCATCAACACCCAATGCTTCCCCACGACTCAATACAAATACACAGCGCTGGCTCCATCCGCCGCAAGCAAAAATACACTATCAAAAACGTAGAGGCATGGGGCGAACGCCACGGCCGACCAGCCGCCCATGACCCATCCGGGCGAGCGTTGTGGAAGAGACCGTCCGACGGAAGCTTAGTATATCTCACCTGCCCGATCCACAGCTGCGGGAAATCAGACTTCGTCACCCTACATGGCTTCATGTGCCATCTCACCAAGAAACACAAAGACCGCACTCTGGGCAGCCAATCCCGCGCCCTCGAAGTCTGCGGTGTAGTCTACGACCCGAACGCTCCCCTCCCGCCAGTCATGAACAACCACCGGGCCTCAACAGAAGGCAGTCCCCTGGGCTCCAATCCCCTGGACCCCGACGGCGACCAGCACTACGAGGACATGGACTCGGAGTCCGAAGGCGAGCTCGAGCGCGAGGGCTCCTACCGAGTCAAGACCGAAGTCCTAGATCGGTTCATGCCCGACGCAGAGGGCACCCCCATTGAACCCGCTGCGGCAACACCCCCCAAGCACGCAGCCAACGGATCAACCAAGCAGTCCATCTCGTCCATCATCGACCGCACCCCCGAAACAGAATCCAGAGAGGCGCTGGCGACTCTTCCGCCGTCGGAATCTGGTATCCAGGGTCCGTCCCCTACATCCACCGAGTCGTCTGTGCCCTCGAAGCGCAAGTACGAATTCTCGCCGCCGGCGGAAAAAGAAAATGCGGAGCCTTAGATGGTGTGCGGAATAATGTTTATCTTCAATGTCGATTTCCGCCGGCAATACATACATACACCTACATAATTTCTTGAGCGTCTACGAATATCAGCGCTGTCGATATGATAATCTATTGCATCATGCTCTTGTATTTCTTGTGTCGGTTAGATGTGCTTCGGGCATGTCTTTTCTCGATACCCTTTCGTTATATATGGGTTGGTTTTGGCGTCTTCTATTTTATTTGAACATACTGGCTCGAAGCTGTGCGCATTACCATATAATGCTTCATAGCTAGCTGCATACTGCATACTGAGCATTTCGGAGTTTATCCATGCGTCTTTTGTCTCGCTGTGAATCACAGCCGCTGGGGGTACAAAATCAGGAGATTATGAGAGCCTTGGCTACCGGAAAGTGCTGTTCGGGTCTTCTGCTGCTGTAAATAAAACTGTCTCGAGATATCGGTAACTCCTTGCTATGTATATAGTACACACTCATAAGCACAAACAAATCAAGCACCTGTTGATAACATCGCAAGCTTCATTGGTGGTCTGAAGTATGTTTAGTAGTTCGTGGATCTCATCTATAGAGGTCTGAAATCCAGACTCATATTCATGTTAGTCCGAGTACTCTTCAAAGTCCCTCAAGTTGATCCCGAATGTTGCTCTAAACAATCTAGCTAGTGATGACCATCTGTAGGTTGTTTCTGATTTTAGTATGGGAAAGCCTCAGCCTAGGACAGCTAGCTATATACAGTACTCCCAAGATAGGTATGAACAAAGCCACCTATATGTACTTCTAATATATCTACATCTATATGCTATCTATCCCTCACCAATAACAAATGCACCAAATATCCAGACCCACTCCTCAATCCCTCCCCAAGCACATCATCCCTCAACCTCCAAACCCGAAACTCCCGCATCGCCTCCCTAAGCCAAGTCTCAAACACATCGGGCGACCGCTGCTGCTGCGCAATAATACAAACCGTCGGTCTGCGGCGCTCCCGCAGTTCCCCAGACTCAGCCACATACGCCGGCCGGAGTCGACATAGCTCCGCGCAGGTGCGCACGAACGGCGCCACGAGTGCTTCGTTGTAGATGCAGTCACAGGAAAGCAGGAGGTCGAAACCTTTATCTTCGTCTCCTTCTCCTTCTTCCTCGCCGTGAGTCTCGTCGAGATCCATACATTCTTTCAGAGAGGCGGCCTGGTCAGTCTCCCAGTCCAGGGTTGTGAAGGAGATATTAGTGACAGGCTTGGCGGTCGTTGGTTTTGATTTTGATTTGGATGCCTTGCTCTTGCTTTTTGCTTTGCTGTTGTTGTTGCTAGAGACAGGGACGGATGCATTAGCGTCGAGATTCGTGCGGAACAACTTGCGCACGTATTCTTGGTCTGTGGCGATGTAGTGGCGTACGGAGGGGGCTAGGACGAGCGCGACTAGTGCGGAGATGCCGGTGCCGAGTTCGGCTACTGTTGAGGTCTGGCTGAGGAGGGCGGTTGTCCAGAGCGGGTTTGAGGGGTTGGTTATCCATTCTGCGAATAAAGGGGTGATTTTCCATAGGACTGGGTTTGTAGGGTTAGTATTGGTTTAATTTCGGGACGGATGATAGTAAATCGTCAAAGCGGGTGGTGGTTGTGGATCAGTCGGGAAGTCGCCAAGGTATCCCGAGGTCTGAGCAAGGGAAAAAAAGGGTCAAGGCCAAGGCTAAGGCATAGCAGGGCAGGTGACAATTACACTATGAACCTCGTGTTTGGGGTAGAAAAGCACAGTGTGACAGTCACCCTCCCCGAGAGCCGAGGCACAGACAATCATCGGATTGGACAATTCGACGCCTCGACCCTCGGCCTGGTCTGGGCATCGGACTCGGGTAAATGACCTGCGGAGTACGGAGTAGTCCGTGCTTGGGTTTGCTGGCTCTGGGGATTCCGGGGACAAATCATAGAAGAACTGGTGTAGATCATGCGAGCTCCAGTCTTGGTGAACCGGAGTCCGTACTTAGTACTTACCGGCGCCTGTAGTTCCTCCCGCGCGATGGGAGGAGAGTAATGCTGGTGATTGATGAATGATGTATTCATGGTCATTGATGGAGATTTCTACTGATGGTGCACGGGGATTGAGCATCCCCAGGTTGTTGCTTGGGATGTCCTGCGCGAAGAGGAGAAATGACTCTATAGTGAGTTTGGTGAGTGACTGGGTAGGTTTGGGGTATCGTATTCGGTGGCGTACCCTCATCCACGTCAATGACCTCTTCATTGGCGAGTAGGTTGATGAGTTGGTCCATAAGTTGGTATCTATGGATGTTATATGGATGTTCTAATGTTTTTATGGAACTTTTATGGGTTGGGTAGCACGTTAAGGGATCACGGGACCAAGGCATATAAATTGGATATTGGATGTGAAATATACCCAGAATACAATATTTATGCCAATCCCAGTGCTTCTACACTTCGTATAAGAGCTATGACTTGTGAAGAATTGTTGGGAAACCCAACAGAAAGGGATAACGGGACCTGACTGAATAGTAACTTAGCGCTTATTTATGCAATTTCGACTTATCCATAACAAAGGCTTAATTTCAAGAAGGAATCAACTGAAACATATTAAATAAAAACAAGACTCCGTGCGTGGTGAAAGTCCCAAAGTCCCAAAGTCGAATATCAACCCGAAAACCTTGGACCTCCTGCGTCATTTGCCGACCAGCCACATATCCAACCTGCCAGGGCCCAACTTTCTCCTCTTCCCCGGTGAATGCTCAGTTCATATCTCATTTTAATACCCCATTTTCTTTCTTGACTTGGTAAGATTCTATTCCAACTCTTGTTCTACCCCGTGGCTTGTTACAGCTCGTGTGCTTTGCCCCTTCCTAGCTCCGTGCTATTCCCGCACTAGCTAACCGCCGTCCCCATCGCGTAGAAGATCTTTTTCTTTAAATATCCTCGATACCCGGCCCCTTCCGCTTTCCCTTTGAGCGAGACACACAGTCAACATGGCGACGCAAAACATTCACCTCCAGCCGCGCATGGTCAAGAAGGGCCCTTTCTCAATCGAGGCGCCCGGATATGAGCCCGTCCCCGGTGAGACAATCCCACGTCGACACCCCAAGGCCAAGAACGGCCTCATTACGACCCTCGAGGATGTCTCTACCACTTATGAGAATATGCGCCGGTCTGCTCGCGTCTTTGGCAACGCCAAAGCTGTCGGCAGTCGCCGGCTCATCAAGACCCACGTGGAGAACAAGAAGGTTAAGAAGATCGTGGACGGTGTTGAGCAGGAGGTCGACAAGAAGTGGACTTATTTTGAAATGAGTGGTTATACCTACAAGAGCTTCCTCGAATATGAGAAGCTGTGTCTGGAGCTTGGTTGCGGTCTCCGTAAGCTGGGCTTCGAGAAGGAGGGCAGAATCCACCTCTACGGTGCGACAAGGTAAGACATTGCGCCTCCAAAGAGATTCGGAGCCAGATGACTGACTTGATTATTCTTATAGCGCACACTGGCTGGCCATGTCGCACGGTTCGTTATCCCTATTTCCATGACGCGAACAAACCCACTAACCTACTACAGGTGCTGCATCTCAGTCCGTGACAATTGTAACCGCGTATGATACCCTAGGCGAGGAAGGCCTAAAGCACTCTATCGTTCAAACCGGTAGCACTGCCATCTTCCTCGACCCCGGCCTGCTGAAGTCGCTTATCGACATCCTCCGGAGCGTGCCTACAATCAAGCACATTATCTACAACACCGACACGGAAATCGACCAGAAGATTCTTGATCAGTTACACAGCGAGTTTATTCACATCAATGTGCTGAGCATCGAGGACTTGCGTAAGCAGGGCGAGGAGAACCCCGTGGAGCCTGTTCCCCCTAAGCCGGAGGACCTGTGCTGCATAATGTACACCTCGGGCACAACAGGCGCACCGAAGGGCGTGCCATTGACACACGCCAACGTGATCGCTGCCAGTAAGCTGGAAAGAATCCTCCGAACTGTCTATTAAGCTAATATCTCGCAATAGCTGCTGGTGTCCACACCGTCATCGGTCCCTGTATCAACCACACGGACTCCCTCCTGACCTATCTTCCCCAATCGCACATTCTGGAATTCATGTTCGAGAACCTGTGCTTGTTCTGGGGTGGTACCATGGGATACGGTAACCCCCGAACGTTGTCCGATGCCTCTATGTGGAAGTGCCTGGGTGATATCAAGGAATTCAAGCCTACCGTTCTGGTCGGTGTACCGGCCGTGTGGGAGTCAGTGAAAAAGGGTGTCTTGGCCAATCTAAACAAGGCCAGTTTCGTGGTCAGGGGTATGTTCTGGGGTGCCATGGCAGCCAAGAGTTTCCTCATGTCCACCGGCATCCCTGGCTCAAACATGGGCGCCTCAATTTTGGACGCCGTTGTCTTCAAAAAGCTAAAGGAGGCAACCGGAGGCCGACTCCGTGTCATCATGAACGGTGGTGGCCCCGTCTCCAAGGAAACCCAGGTGTTCTTGTCCATGGCCATCGCCCCCATGGTTAGCGGTTACGGTCTAACCGAAACCTCTGCCATGGGTGCCCTGAACGACCCCTTGGCCTGGAACCCCAATGCTCTGGGTGAAATTCCCGCCTCGATCGAGGTCAAGCTTGTTGACTTCCCCGATGCTGGATACCTGGCCTCGAACCACCCCCCTCAGGGCGAGATTTTCATCCGCGGTGGCAGTGTGACCAAGGGCTACTTCCACAACGAGGAGGAGACCAAGGCTGCGATCAATAAGGATGGCTGGTTCATGACCGGTGACATTGGCGAGTTCGACCCCAACGGCCACCTGAAGATCATTGACCGCAAGAAGAACTTGGTCAAGACCCTGAACGGTGAATACATCGCTCTGGAGAAGCTAGAGTCTGTCTACCGCTCGTCTCCCGTGGTTGGCAACATCTGTGTCTACGCCGCCGAGGACCAAGACAAGCCCATTGCTATCATTGTCCCCGTCGAGGCGGCACTGAAGAAGATTGCCCACGAGAACGGTATCGATGGTGACACCATCGAGACCCTCGTTCACAACGAAAAGCTCAAGACGATCGTCTTGCACGAGCTGCAGTCCGCCGGCCGCGCGGGTGGCTTGAAGGGCATTGAGATTATTAACGGTATCGTGCTATCCGACGACGAGTGGACGCCGCAAAACGTAAGTGATTCTCAAGTTATCTGGGGCTCGAACTCTGCTAACGAGACATTAGGGTTTCATGACTGCTGCGCAAAAGCTCCAGCGCAAGAAGATCGTCGCCCGCTACGACTCCGAGATCAACAGGGCCTACGGCAAGAAATAAAAGCGTGTCAAGGTGCTTCATTCACTGGATTTCGCTTCGCCCTTGTGTTTTTTATTCCTATTTTATTTCCCTGCTGTATTGCTTGCGCTTTGAGACCCTCTCTGTTATTTTCACGGTTCAATTTATGATTATCTTTTGTGACTCTTGCTCTTATTGATATTCTGCCACGATGAAGATGATATAGTAATCAATGTGGGCATGAAATGATCGGCATCACGAGGACTTAGTCTATCGTAAATTCGTAATCGACATATGGGCCTCGTATTCTATAGAAATACTTTTTGATTGGCTATTCTCGCACCCAAAGAGGTTTTTAGTCTAAGAATGTCTTCAATGATTTCATTTACCCGGCCAGCTATCATACATCCAGCAAGTCTATCATATACACAGAAGTACAAGCATGTACGTAGCAGTGCTTTGTCCGAAGTATCCCGGTACCTCATTTATCAGCCACAGTTACACCACCCCCCAGCAATTCACAAGTATCCGGGGTTGTCCATGTACCTGGCAGGACTTAGCGGCAGACAAAAAGACACACGTTCGAACCCGTCGCACTGGTACAGATTGAAGTATAGTCATAGAGTTCGCTAGCCTCAGTTACCAAGCAATCCCGTGACCGAAAGTGTAGATATCTCCACGTGACTCTCTGTCCGTTGAGTAGCAAGTTGAAAGTCAAGTCACACATTGCCCCCATTATTGCCTCCCTCCAAGACTAGAATAATCTCATTCCCAGTCCAAATGTCTCTCTGGAGGTACGTGACACAGCTCTAAACCGACCAACCCCGGCACACACCAACACCCGGACTACCGAGGCAAGAAAGAAAGTCAAGAAACTAACAAGCCTCACAGCTCCTACCGCGGCCTCGCCCCCAAAACCCGGGCCCTGTTCGGTATCGGTCTCATGGCCTGGGCAGGCATCGGACTCTGGACCACGCCCCAGGTAGAAAACGCATTGGGCATGCAGCCTACGAAAGAAGAGCAGGATGCGCTGGATCGGAAGTTGGCGGTGCGCGTGGTGCGTATCGGAGGGGAGGAAGGGGAGATATCGAATAATCGAGCAAACTGAGCAATTGATGAATTCGACGAAGACAAGGCGCGGGAATGGACTCTGGGAGCTCATGTGATCAGCCCATGGGCTGGTGATGGCGATGGGCTATGGGGTGTGCTTTGTGGTCGGCTGTGATTATCTACGGGAGTCATGGGTGCAGTCTCACGGAACCACGGACTTGAACGCGACTGGCCAGGAAAGGGAGAGGAGGGAAGTGAAGCCAGTCCGTTGCAGACTGCCGGGCTGGTACGGAAGGAAGTCTTTCCCTGGGGTATTTTTGTTGAGTCAACCTTCCTCCAGAAACTCAATTGCAATTGCAATTGCTGCATTGCTTCAATTCGCTGCGCCCGTGTCCGTGCCAGACGTCTAAACTGCCTATCTACATACCGCATCTCTATCCATCCCCCCAACGCATCGGGACTCCGGGATTCAAAAGAAGACCCGGTCCGGATGGTCACTTACTATGTACCTACACTAGAAAGCGGTCATAGCGACCAGTCTGCCACTGTTTGTCTCGTCTTCGCGTCCCGCCAAGACAAAAAAGAAAAACAAGCAAACAAGCAGTGCTCAGTGGCTAGTGGCTGACGCCCCCCGTTCTCGATGTCCGACAGACCTGCTATGCGCGTGCACGTCCTCATCGGAAAGACTACAGGGAAATCATTCCGGCCGTACCCTGTCTTTGCCCATGCTCATGCCCACGCCTGTCCGTGCGGCTGCAACGACCCCGGCTTCCACTGCCCTGTTCGCAGCACAGGGAAGTATTGGGTTGCTGCAGTCAGCGGCCGTCTTTCCCTGCCTAGCCTCACCTCGCGGACGTTTTATTATTTCCTTTCTGGGGCATTGGTTGGGCATTCCTGTGGCTCGGAAGATTTACTGCGGCTGAGAGGGTGGATCGTTGCTTAGCCTGGCCCGGATCGTGACATGTTGGTTCTTGTGGCGAGTGGCCAATTAGAGGTCGATTTTAATTTCCGACCTTTCTCTTTTGTCTGATTGGGAAAGTGATGCGAGGGGCAGTTGGTCTGGTTGGGATTGGGCTTTACTACGATTGTTTGTTTGAGATTTTGGGATCTCCTTTTCTATACTTCGGTCATGGGGTCAGTTCGTGGGTTATTTGGAATATGCGTGTCTAGGTTAGCTTCTACTCTAGTTATCGAATACTTGTCGCATTGCCTAGATGGGACGTCTTAGGGTCATATTGTTCCAAGGTAATGTGAAACTATTATCAAAACACGTTATATCGATAAGGCTAAAGCAAGAAACCTCGTCGGTATACAATCGTAGTGCGGCTCCAAAGTATTGTTTCGGAACTTAGTTCTATGATATCATTCATATTGTAGCACGAGGGACCCCTTTACCCTTAGAAGACACCTTGTGCATCCCAAAGATCGACGCTCATCAATCGGGGTAATCGGAGATTCGATCCATAGGGACTCTTCGTCATGCCAGTCTCGATAGATTGTTTTCATCTTTATTCTATTCATAGATGCCATGATCTCATCCAAACTCGTAGTTAGCTCCCCGAGAAAGCTATTTTCAAAACATTACCTCGGATCTACAGAGCGGTCATGTGTTATTTCGGGTAGGACACGACTAGCACCATGCTCTGGAGGCCGTTGAGGTGGAACACGACCATGCTCCTTCGATGGCTGATAGCAGGTAAACACTTTAGCTGATCCATAGCTCCATCTGGAAGAAATAACCAGGTACGTTCGAACATACGTAGAAGCTAGCTTCCTAGCTCGCAATGCGTCCAAGACAAGCGGCGAGAGTTTGTATTAGAGCAGCTGTGGCATGGACAGGGTTTATTCCTAGTGCAGTAGCAAAATCGATCGCGGAGATGTTCATGCAGAGATATCACTGTCCATATCCTGTCTCTTAGGCAATAGAGATAGATATCTTACCAGGCTAATTAGGTTAAATATCAAGTCTTCAGACGGATTGTCTTATGGGCGTCTTGGCTCGATCACGGATAGGGTTGATTATCGTCGTACTGACAACCCGGTGTCCTTTACTTCAGGCTTGTGCCTTGCCGCTATAGAACGTAGTCTCCTTGCTTTTACTCTTGAGCTTTAAATGCAGTTCCCGGAATTTTTTGACGCTTTTTATTGGTGCTTTCTGTATGGATATTCCATGCTAGTAAACTATGGTCGATCTCGCGTGGAGAGATGGACTCTGTGCTAGTCCTGCGATGTCTGATCTTCAGATGATTGTAGATTATCTGCGTAGGTGCAGGAGTGGGAAGCATAGCAATGTAACCTATTTGACTGTGACGATAGAGTAGATCAATAAGATTAAAAGATGTAGATAAGGGCACATATACGGAAATACCATGAAGTATGAAATAGTGGCAACACACCAGGATATCAAAATGCCCAGCCCGACCAAAGACCATATTAGGAGTGTCAACTCAAGGTGTCGAATAAGAACCCCAAGCGCCTAGGATTGCCCTTTTGTCTGACTCCCCTTGTACGACGTGCAGAAGTACCTATCCAACCGGTTATGAGTAAACAACCAATGATATTAGACCTACCCCAAGTATCCGAGCATTTTTCTCAGGAAGAATACAAAACATTTATTCATTTCCCTTCGGAATGGGAAATATACACCCCTCCAGTGGCAAAACCACGGTATATACCAACGAGACTTGGCACAAAAGCTGGACTTGAACCCAATTGTTTCAGATAAAGTCAAAAATAGTCTGATTCTAACAAGAAACCTTCATGATCCACATACTTACTATATCTCCCAAATCTCTTACCGCATGCGGATGTAAGGTTTCTCCCCCGGCCCTTCACCAGGGATGTTATTGACAAGGATCCGAGTGTTTAAAACATCGGAATATGCCGAGGTGCAGCGCGGCTTGGCTGATACGAGGGTATTTCTCCTTTGGATAATTTAACATGAGACATGAATAGGTTTCATTGGAGAGATTGGATCTTTTACTTTAGCATACCGTCGAACTGATGGTCACACCAACGCCTGTTTTGTTTCACCTGATATACTTAGATAGAGATAATCGCATGTTGAATTTATAGCTAATAGCCAGACAGGGCTAAGCTGACATGTACGTACATTGTCATGAAGCATGACCTGCACTGCTGTCGATCAGGATCTGCATCTAATGATTTCTTACATTTAATAATACGATTAAAGTGAAATCCTTTATACTACCTTGCTATAAATCTCTGCTGCCTAAGAAAGCAAACCCTAGCCCTCTCAGAACTCAACAAACAGACTGCTCCTTAACTCTCCAATTGGCTCGAAACACCATGATCCATTCTGCATGTAACCGTTTCTCTCGGAATATCTGCACGTACACCGTCCACGACGGAAATAGTGCCCACCTTGCTTCGTTTGGTTTTCAAGACCGGAGCCTCCCCAAAAAGCAAAAGCAAAGAAAGTGGGAATTAAGTAAAAAAGAACTAGTAATAGCGCCACAATAAGCCCTTTAATCTTGCATGGCCTTTTAATGAACTCAACCCAATCATTCGCTCATTCCCGCAGGCGAAATCCATGTTTGCTTACTTCGGCGGGCGTCAGTCTATGTAGTCATCAGACACGAAAAAAAGAGTCCTGGAAGCAAATTACCGTAGGTCCTTGCTTCAGGTTTGATTGGGTAGTTGAGTTTGGGAGAGGTAAAAAATAAAACAAGTCAAACAAAACAGCAGAAAAAAATGCGGAAAAAAGGCAAAAGCATCAAGGCAGAGACCGCATAAGTCCATATCCATTGAAAACCGGACTGGCAGCCCTGTAATAGATGAAGACCAGGACCAGGACCGCAGCAAATAACGGTTCCTGGCTATGAAGAGAGCAAATCGGGGAGTTTAGGGGTACGCCTTTAATGTTTGTTTTCGAAGATTTGTGTTTGTACTATAACCTAGCTTTGTTGTGATATTGTCTTTGTACCAATACTTAGACAATGCTAATTCAACTCTCATTATCGGATTACTATAATATCAAGTCCAGATCTTAATCAAATCGGTTCTATTCGCTAGCATATTCCGACATTTGCTTTTGAAGACAGTCTTAATGGCATTCTGTATGCTTTTTCTCCGAGGCAGACACATGAAATGAGACAGTATCTCGAGTAGAATTGGAGCGAATCAAAAGAGATAAAGAATAGATCACAATGAAATAAACAAGGGCCACTAATCCCACTAGCAACCAGATGATAGGAAGAATAAAATAAAACAACGAATAGAAATGGCCTCATGATCCCCCACGCCGTCCTGCACCAGTGCATAACCCCTTTTCCATTTGGTCGTATCGAGCATGATAAAAAGAGAAAACACGAGAAGAAATCGAGATAATTCAGAAACCAGGGGCAAAACAAAGGCACAGCCTAAGTACATAGACTATGCGAATTCTGGATCGGATCGTAACGGCTATAATTCGTTGAGTAGACGGGGTCATATCCACCAGTATTAGACTGGCGATGTTGGTGGGGAACCCCTGTGTAGGTATTATCCTGATATGGATCTGATTTGAGGTAAAGGTCAGACTTGATTGTGTCCATGGGGTCCATAGTGTCAATCATTGAGTACTCGAACCCAGAGGAAGACGAAGAGGAGATGAGAGGACTGTCGCTGAGTGGAGAATGGTCTGTAACGTTAATTTTCCGATGATCGGATCTGCCGTAAGAAAGACCATTTCGATGCGACGTGTCGTACACGAGCATGTGGGAACGACCCGTTTGGCCCAGCCCATGAGGAATGACACCACAGGTGTTGTCTCCGCCAGCCCCATCCGGACCCATGCTACCAGTACTGCCACGGCGTCCGTCCTTGTAGTGACCGGGTGAACGTCCGCGGACGACCAGGGGGTGGGAGTGGCGCCGGGCGATTTGTACCCACTCAGTTTCACCTGGGACCGAGCTAGCAACCTCAGCGTACAGTTCAACGACCAGATTGTAATATTGTTGCTGGGCACGGCGCTTGCCATTGTTGGCGGTCGCTTTCTGGAATTGGATACGTTCGAATACGTGGGACGTTGGAGGCTGACATGGCTGAGGTGTCCCCGTGAAAGAAGGGTTGTAGTCCATAGATTGCGAGCCAAGGGGGAATCCCGAGAGACTTCCATTAACTGTTGAGGTTGATGTGAATGAAGGCGGAGGTGCAGGCTGAAGAATGACACGACCTGGTTTGCGTTCGGATTGCTTGTCTCGCTTTGGGGTGTGTTGAACAAGTTCTCGAGTTTCTCCATATTGACCGTTCACGATAGCAGAAATGGCCATTGAAAATCCACGGATTGGTTCAAGGGTCTGGTCAGGGTAGCGGATGTATAGAGGAGCATTGGGAGGCCAAGGATGAAGGCCAAAGCCGCAGGTCACCGCGAAGTAGTTGCGGCGATAGCAAGTCCACTTGCCCTCAGCCGGAAAGGGCCCTCGACCCATTTTTGCTTGGACATCTGGTTTCACCGTCTGATATTGGCCACCAAACTCTGCAACAACTGTATGAAGGATAGTCGTGTCGTCGAAAGGCGGAGCCTCAATCTGGGGCTGTGAGCGTTGTGGGGACTCGACTATCGGTTGCTGATACATATTATTCTGAGATCGATCCATCCCGCTGTCTAAGGCGCGTGGAGTGCCCGGATACCCATGACGGGAAAGATCGTTCATTCCCCCCATAGGCAAGCCGATATTTCCAATTCCGCGCTGTAAAGCGTATGAACCGTAGGAATTATTGCGCCCCATGAGTGCCGGAATGGAGTTCAAGGCATGCCCTGAGCTCTGCATCCCCGTAGGCATTCCAGTTGGCGGTTGACTAGAGGAAAGATCAGTACTGATGAACCTCATCCACCTTTACAGGAGCGTAAAGCTTACAGCGCTGGCACCCGTTGATAGTCTGCCATTCTATCAAAGGGATGCTGAAGTCGAGAGATATGTGGGAAGAGGGGACCAGACGTGGGCGAAAATGAGTCTTCACATCGCAATGTATCAGTCAAAGGAAGTCTCTCGGGATTGAAAGTAAGAAAGGGCTTACCAGGACAAGAGTCTGGCGGAGTCATTGCAAGAGCACCCGAACTAGAATATCTAAAGTGAAGAATGGCTCAGTAACAGCTCATCATGGGGAATCCACGTGCGATCGCCTGTAATTAAAACAGTCCAGAAGATATCATATGAGTCCGGGAGCGGCACGGAAACCATGATGCGTAAAAAGACAATGGAAACGGGGGGCGGGGGGCGAAAGAGGCAAGGACCTCAAGACACGGCACGAGCTCAGATGAAAAGGACAAAACATCGGAAGAAAGACATGCAGGCAGCAGATTGGTATGGAAGGTACCGAAACAGGCTGGACTGAAGTTCAAGCTGCCCGGACCCGGAGGAAGCGCAGCGACAAGGGGGTCGAGAGGCTGACCGAGTGGAGCGCAAGGGCAAGTCCGGATTGAAAGAACGGAAAATAACTTACTGTAAATCCTGCATCAAAGGATGCTGTGCGTGGTACCTCACGCCGTTGGTGTCAGGCATGGAGACGAGACCTCCGACTCGCTGGCTGTTGTCGTCTTCGTCCGTTCCAAACCCTGTCACATGAGAGTTCATATAGTCACCCTCCGAAGTAACGGGATCGTTCAATGAGAATACCTCCGAGAGAAGTGCTGAGAAATTCATAGGTTAGAGATGAGGAAGATATATGGGGAAGAGAAAAAAAAAGAAAAGAAAAAGACAAAGGCAAGAGAAAACAACGTCGATGTCGAATCAACCGCATGACGGAATAAACAGGGAATGAAAAAGAGAGAAGCTTACAGGGATTCATCCTGAGCGTGCTGATACCAGGTGCCTCGAGGACCCTGAAGTTTTTGGTCAATGTAACACCGGGCGAGACGCCAAAGCTGTCTGGCCCTTGAGGTCTTGGGTGGCAAGAACTTGATGTCTAGAATAGCAAAGGTTAGGTAAACACACAATCAAATTCTCTCACAGTACTTGATTGTTACCTTTGACGTCTGGATCACTCAGAAGGTGGGTGCTTTGAGCCTATAGAGGTGGGAAAAAATCAATACAGCTCCTCTTGGTCTTGGAGATAAACCAAAACACAATTCTCACAAGAAGTTGTTTGGAAGGCAAGTAGCAAACACGGAGTAAAGGGAGGGTGGGGGAGAAAGAACGAAGAAGTATAAATGAAGATAGGAAAGGCCTTTGGGTTATAAAGTGAGCGTGAAGAGTAATACAATATAGTATGCTCAGTAGAACGGTGCGTAAAACGGTGCCCTTTTCGATGTTGACAGGAAGTAGATGATCGTCCGGGAGCCAAAAGTGCGTCACCGGTTTATAGACATGACTTCCTAATTGGGCGATCTCGCATTAACTTAAGTCATAGGTACAAAAGTACAAGAGAAGAGTGTTGGAATCGATCGGGCCAGAACTTATAGTGTTCTTTGCAAAGATCTTAAAGGAGAGGGGGGTATGGAGAAAGAGAACTGTAGAGAAGAATTAGCCCAAAGCGAGCAAAAAGCCAAGAATCCCAAAAAGCACAATAATAGCAAAATAGCAAAATAGCAATCGCAGGCCAACGGAGGGGCAACAAAAAAGAAAACAGAAAAAAAACAAAAAAACAAATTGAAAAAAAAAATAATCACAGAAGGGGAAAGGAAAAGACACTGATGTAATCTGGTGTGACAGCCTGGGGACGACGAGCAAATAAAAAGCTCTTGTCCCGGCACAAATAGGTAAGTATCTTGGTATTGCAGCAGGGTACTTCCACTTATGCAACCCTAACTTGGTATTTAAGAACGGCCGAGCAGATCTGGAGGAATCATCTCTTTTGACAGGTTGCAGGAAGTAGATATGCGCTTACCTAGTTGTATAGATGTATAGGTATAGATAGTTGTATAGTTGAGTAGTTCGATATGAGGGCTGAGACCAGATGTATGTGATTGACTTTATCCCCGGAATTAACAAAAGGTTGCAATTGGTATGTTCTACCCAATGAAGCTTCCGGTCTATGATATTGTCTAGAGCCGTTCTCGGGATTGTTGGAGGATCATTAGTCTATCCTGGTAAGGCTCAGGGCCCACTAGTGATGGTCTAGCCGAGAGGCGACTATAACCACGAGTTGGATCTGCCAGGGACAGTGAAATACGCTGTATTCGGTAAGGCTCCAATGGGGGTGGTGGATTTGCATAGGGGTCCAACCATAATCGAAAGATATCCGGGTTATCATTTTCTGTGTATGATCTCTGTGGGAAAAAAAAGAAATGAACAATTTTCTTTTTCCTCAATCATTTGTATTTTGAAGTCACGATTTGGAATTTTGACGGGGTCGAGCGCAATGAGGAGAGTAGCATCAAATCATCATCGGCTCCAGACAGTTTGATTGTTGAAGGCGTATGGCATTGGTCAGAACACCCCATGTCCACGGGTTGCGTGCTAGAAGGACCCGACGGCGGCTGCACGGACCGTAGGTAAGGCCGGTACGTACACGTTGTATGTGTTTTTCATTACAGATAATTCCCGATGGGATCAGATGTCCTAGTGCGAATACCCGACAGACGGGTCGCTGCAGGAGAGCGAAATAAGATGAAACTAGAAAGGATAGAGGAGATGATCGACCTCCGGGATATGTAACTATGCAGACCCATGACAGGGACGGTTGATGTATCAGACTTGGAGGACCCCAGACCAATGATAAAAAAAAGGCGAATTAAATATGAGAAATGACCAAATCGGGTAGAAGTCCTGACCGAAGTCCGTAATGTTTCCAAGGTCTGTCGGAGTAGTTCCCGTCATATTTAATTCTTTTAAGCCGTAAGAGGCTCGAGGCACGAGCTGCGGTTCTTGCATGAAGGAACTGGACGATCATGCGATCGACAAGTTCCATTAAGCATGTTGCATTGTCCATGTTGGCGGTGTTCACACCGACAGAACCGGACCTGGGAGAGCAATAAAAATAGCACGTTCGAGACGATGCACCCCAAGATGGAGTATATCCACTCCACTCCGAAAGAGAGATTGTTCTGGTAGCGGTTTCTCTTGCGGCGCGAAACCGTGCCCTAACTGCAGACGGGGGGTCTCCAGTCTCCACTAGAGAGGCTAAAGCAGCTCGGTGGGGTATACAATGATTGCGGTCCGTACCCGGGAGCCTTTTCCAGAAATCGAGCGGCACTAGTCCCACCGTTCCGTCAATGAAACGTCCAGGGAACTGGAATAGATTGGAAAGATCCTGGTCTCCATGAGTGGACAGTCCTGATCGTGTCGACAGAACTGCATTAGTGGCTAGAAGATCGACCATCCTGCAGGAGGCTGGGTGAGATGGCAAGGTGCAGTGAAGAAGCACCCGCAAGCTTGTGATTGGGTAGGGTAGATAAGCCGTATATTCGATTTCCTCAGTGGTTATGGCGGGTATGTTGTGCAGCTATTCGCCCCCACGGGCACATAAGACCGTGTGGGTACCGAATCGGTAGGGAGTACTCCGAACTAGGTGCAGGATTGATTACCCGTACCAAGGTAATAAAGTACTGATCAACTATACCAACTTTCAGAATTCCAAGGGAGACAATAGTGAACAATAACATATTTCTTTTTGACTCTGGGGGGTCAGCCCCTTCCCGGATGACGGGGCTGACACGTGCAGGGGCGGTGAACTGGACGAGATTTATGTAGTAGGTACGTGGGTTTTCATATTAGATTAGTGGATAAACTATGTACCATGTACTTGTGTTCTGCCTCCTATTAGGGCAGTGCAG
Organism: Penicillium roqueforti; assembly: GCF_015533775.1. Taxonomy (NCBI): domain Eukaryota; kingdom Fungi; phylum Ascomycota; class Eurotiomycetes; order Eurotiales; family Aspergillaceae; genus Penicillium; species Penicillium roqueforti. The sequence goes on from NW_024067598.1 coordinate 179,098, forward strand.
TAATTGTTGATGCTTAAATTGATATAGCCAGCATACATTTCATTCGAAGGTTAGGTGCTAAAATTAGGGCCCAGGGGCTATATTCCTAGTTCGACATTAGGCGCCAATTGAAATCAAATAATTTGTGCAACTAACCCCCCCGGAAGACACTATCAGATCCATCGGTCCACCCGTGAACTCTCCACATGTCACTTTTCGACATATCAACTCACTCTACTTGTGCTCAGGTACGGAGTACAGAACTATAGATACAGGAAACGAATGCCCGCAAATTGTCCGATACGGTACGTCCAGGGCTCACTGCAGGTACCTCGAAGCCAATGCCAATAATTTGACTTTAGAAATGCATGAACCCATCTATGGATGCTCTCGACATGGATTAGCCCCAGAACCCTAGAAGCCGGAAAACTCTGACAGCTTGACGTTGCAACTGTCTCAGTCCATCTGTCTCTGTTTCGGGCACGTGCCATCTACCGAGTCTGTCCTCCCAATGGTTGAAATCTCAGAAAAGAAAAATATATATATTCCCGTGCAACAATTCTTGGCTGCACGTCAATGGCAAATCCAATGCCATGCCCTTCATTGCTGGTTACATTCGGGTGTTCGAGCTTCGGACAGGGGGCGCAAAGCTACAGCTCCTGCCAACGGTAGAGAAGCTATAACCACATCCCGGAGTCGGGATTGCTGACTCAACCGTGTTATTCGCCCTGGAGATCAGAAAATTCAAATCCAAAAAAGACCATTGGCCAATCTCACCAGCGTACAGATCCAGAGTGTCATCCCAGACGGTTATCTCCCCGGGTCTTGCTGCCTCAGCCCCATATGCTTGTTGCTCCAGGATCTGAGGATGCGACACGCCCCATGGACCCATAGGCCATGTCCAATGCGCCAATCCTGGTCGATGGGGTCTAGAGTTCGAAGTCTTGCATGTCGGGGGGAGATATTCCTGGACGATGACTACCAAGTAAGGAAAGAGTCGGCAAATCCTCCTATCCGGAGACAATCCTGTGAGGCTTTTCTTTCTGCCTTGGTGATTGAGACAGATTAAAGTTTTACTTTACCAACGGCCGCGGCCTCTAGGGCTTCCATCCCCGAGACATCCACCGGCCTTGTCCGGGCGTAAAAATTGATCTACCTAATTCTACCAGTATCTTGTACCATGTCAAGACTCATACCATGTCGAGCTAGCACATTCAAGGAAAATGGTATGATTTCCAAACTAATTTCCCTTACTCGCATCCATGGAGATTAAACAGTTCAGGCCTCTATGGCTCCACAATTCAGCATTGGGTCGCCTGGGCACAAGGTTCTGTGATGGGTTACCTGTGTATCACTTCTTCCGAGATTGATGGTTACTTTCAGTGAAAGTAGACCCGAGTACTGGTGGCCTACTGCAATGGGCTAGAATGCCTTGCTGTGGGAAATTGCAAGATCAGTCCACCCTGCTTCGCCTTCCCTGTCCGCGAAGACAAGAGTTTGCCCCGAGACCAGGATGATCATTGGCAGTTTCCCCACCCTATGATCCCAAACTTTGATCACCCTGGATCTACAGCCCGCCAGCACAGATCGTATCACGACCACGAAGCTCCGGCCAGAAAAGTTCCATCAACGTCTGAGAGTATCCGACCCTGTCGGCGTGGATGGAACGACAAGGCATCAACCAGACAAGGATGACAATGGACAGAAGGGTGTTTGATTGGTTCGCCGCCCTCTAATTCTGGAAACGAAGCTTGTCAGGCGAGGAATATGCTTTGGATGGCGTGGGATGCAGGCCAGTTCAAGACTCCACTCATCAGCCAGCAGCCCATCCGGCCGTTTTTTTGCCTCCCCGTGGCAATTCTCAGCCCTTGACAATCATCCTGCGAGTAGCTCAGCCAACCCCAAGCCGTGCCGGTGTAGCACGGAGGAACAGCCAAGACAAAACTTGCTCACCGGCCGAAACGCTCCCAGTGAAGAACTGCCCTTCTGGTCAAACTCCTCAAGCTAATATAAGTGCATCATGTTGTTTGGCGCCGACATTCCCTGCAAGGTCACTAAGACTTCGGAACGTCACGAACGCCCTTTCACATGTTGATGCAGCCGTGGAAAAGTGGCAGCGCCAGAACACGGTGGGCTGGTGAGCGTTTTCGAGAGAGCCAAGGCCGAACCTGCAGGGAACAACATCTCGGCCTCTCCACTGTCTCCGTAGCCCCGTCTTGTTTAGTATGGGGGAGGCCTTCGGCGAAAAGCCGGACCCGTAGGTAAGCTTTTCCCACCTATTCAAGTCTCTTTCCTAAAAGAAACACCGATGCTACGTTATGCAACCCATCCCGTTACCGGGAAATTTAACACGACAACTGTTGCCGCCGAGGCTGGGTCTGTGTCTGACTTGCTGAGATCTAATATCGACTGTACTTTGGTACTTTGGTGATTGACCCTGGGATCTGGCACCCGAGCGCGTAGCTAGTACGTAGTTGGCCTGAAGCTAGGGCACAACAGGAAAAAGTCCAGGTTGCCCGAGCTCCATTTCCTTCCGATGTCATCTCCACTGTCATGCGAAGATGCAGAAAATTTGATGTCGAAATGCGATCCCTGGAGCCCTTTGAAAAATCGAACAGTCGAGACCTGCGACGTTTATCTTCCAGATGACAGATTCGCCGTCAACGGCGTGCAGGATTGTTGTCAGCCGAGTCCGGTACCTGGGCACTAGGTGTGGTGGCTAGGAGATGGGGATTTGTCAAGCCTGAAGCCAGCAGCGAGAGAGCTTGCAAAGAGCAGAATGGCCTTGGTTGGCATCTACTGTTATCATGTTAACCAGTTTGAGCTTTTCCGGGAGAATTTGCACATTAACATGTCTAGTGGACGTTCAAACTGCGTTTCGACCCAACACTGATGTTCATCCCCACGCTTATCCGCACGCCGAAAAAGACCTGAAATGCTAGGCAATGAGGTATGTTCGCAGACTTGCCTATAGATTGTTTTGAGACATCGTCCGTTCATACAAGCACGGGTTGATTTCCATGGACGCTTGAGATGTTCCATGGTAGCGTGAAGCAAATATAGAACAAGTGCTTCGAGAAGGACATTATTGGAAGTAAAGAAACACTACCAGGGATGAGGGTATGACCGTAAAATAACCAAGAAACCCATGTATGAAGTTCAAAATTTCTCTAACCCATTGCTTTTGTATCGACCGACGAATATAAGTAACTGACATGCTTGATGTCTTTTTGGGAATCATCATTATCAACCAGGTCCTACAGTACAAGGAAAAGAGCTTCGGCCCAAAGATAGGCCCGCCTGAGAAGAAGGAAACGTTCCATTCAAAAAGTCGTAAGAGAGAACCGAGGAAAGAAGTTTAAGTAGTGCGCTTGGCGAACTCGACGCGGAGAATAAGGTGGCGGTAACCGACTAGCAGAAGAACGGGTTAGCACTCGAGGAACTTGTAAAAAGAAGATCACGAATCGGAGCGTTGAAGACATACAGCCATCCACCTTCTCGCAAGCAAGTGCTGCGTCGCCACGATCCGCATAGCTGATGAAAGCAAAGCCCTTGGCTCTCTGGGTTTCCCGATCCCGTGCAAGGAAAACTCTGGTGACACGACCGAAACGCTCGAAGAGATCCCGCAACTCGTTCTCCTCTGCCAACTCGCTGACCTATTTGAAAAAGTCAGTATCGAACCAAGATAAACAATCACGATGCTCGTAGAGCTCATAGAGCTCGTAGATAGCAGAACAATGGCAGAACATACGTTTGTAACTCTCAGTGTCGCCAAATCGTCCTTCTCGAAGCGACCACCCATCTTCTCGCCGCCACCAGCACCGCCCTTCCGCATGTGAGGAGGAACGTAGCTGGACTTTCCAGCACCAAGACCACCCGCATCGTCCTCCGCCTCGGCGCCACCAGCAGCAGAAGTGCCCTCCTCGACGGGGGCCATGGTGTCCTTGAAGGGACAGCGAGCCGTGAAATGCTCTCCACTGCAAATACGACACTTGACCTTCTTGTCCTTCAACTGGTCCTTCATGCTGCCCTTCTCGGGACCCTCCTTCTCAGCCTCCTTAGCATTAGCCTTCCAGTTGACGCTGGGTCGGAAGACGATGTTCTCGCCGACGGAGGTGGTGTCGAATGAGGGACCGGCGGCGTGGCCCTTCTCGAGACCGAACTTGTCCCATTTGCGGCGTTCGGCGACCTGAGGGTTGACGTGTTCGCGGACAATAGTGGTCTTAATTCGGCGGGTGACCTTCACTTTCTTGTTGTCGTCATTGTAGCGGTAGGAAATGACGGTCTTGGTGCCGTCCTTGTTCGCGATCACTTCTTGCGGCGGGAGCACGGAGGGGTCATCGAAATCTTCGTCGTCGGCCCAGTCGGCGCGGCTGTAAAATAGAAAGATTTGTTAGGCCGGTGTTTTTTGTAGGATGCAACTGTGTATACTCACTTCCCAGCTGGAGACATGGTGTAAGTGATGGTGTTATTACGGCTGCTGAATTTCTGGATTTCTTTCAAAGGCGAATCCGTTGTGGATTTAATAATTTACTGTGGCACAGCTGTGGCTGGTGGCGGAAATCACGTGGCGTGGTTCCAAGTTCTGTTGAACCTCGTTCTACTCTCCGATAAACATGATGGCATTCAGCGAGTTTCATTCCCTTCAAACAGAGTGAATATTGGCAGTGGCCAGAGAAGTTATTCGCCCTCATCCCATACTTCATTTTGTGGCACTTTTCCTATCTAGCACCGAGCATAGCCTCGAGCAAGGCTAGAATACGCTCCCTCGATATGCCTAGAGCCAAAAATTGACACGGACTTTCATTGCTTCCTTTAAATGATCCTTCTATGTACGTTGGCTTGTCAGTTCCAGATAATCTTATAGTTACCATACAGACTAGTCACCACATGGACACACAAAAACCCATTGTGGAGTATATACTCGCAAATAATATCAAAGTCCCGTTTCAAAATCCTTCAAACCCTTCAAATCTTTCATGTCGTCTTTTGAAACGGGATTCACCATTTGTATCTATGCTCTCTATCTCGATTCTTCAGATCTGACAGGAGCTAGATAGCCACCTACCGCTGCAAGCACCAAGTTTGGTGTTGATCGGGGCGAAATTATGTGCCATGCTTGAGAAGCGTTTTTCATAAGTTCATGTATTCACTCAGATCATCACAAGGAATAATCTTACTTAGAAAATACGACAAAACAATGCCACTCGAGTACTGTTATATCGACCTCTTACTCTTAGGAAGTCTAGCATGCATGAATACATCATCATTTTCTTCCCTTGATCCTCACTGGGGGGTGTAAGGAGGGAATGAAATAGTCGCCAAGAGCACTCGTGATTCTCTCATATCGCTGCTTCCAGGTGGGATCGGTCTTTGCTACAGTGGCTGTCCAGGCAAAGTAGTCCCATAGGATGCAGATCTTCTTACTAGGCATAAGAAGCCTGAATACGCCAACGACGTAATCCGTAAAAAGTGCCATCTCCCAGCGAGAGCGGATCATCTTATTGATCCTCCGTTGTTTTTTGCTTTTTGCTTGCGAACTGCAGTTTTTGGCTTGGCTGGAAAACGCGGTATGCACTCGTTCCGCCAAACCCCCCGTCCACCCACCTCCACCACCCAATCCTCCCCATCTTCCTCACAGGAGGTGTACGGGCTTCCACATCATCCCCTGCATGGATCTTCTCGCCGGTCCCCTCTGGCTGCTCGCCAACAATGATATCTTTCAGGCTATTTTACGATATATTAGCCTCTGTGCATACATAGGCAAAGATCCGCCAATGTAGTTTCCATGAGAATCGTGTTTTACCACTTACGGGGTATCCTCAATATCCTCGCTCTTGGAGGCTGGTCTCCTCCAAAAAAAAAAAACAAAAAATAGCCGGTGCCAGCAAGGCACCAGCTATGACAATCATGAGGGCCCAAAAGCCTGGCACGGCTACCAACTGTTGGCTCATGGACCGAGAGGTCCCGGAGGTAGAATCTCTGGAGCATGACACAGAGATGAGGCTTCCCATGCTCTTTCTTAATGAAGATAGAGTAATCAGAATTTGTAGGATAAACCCCATAGAAATCAGTACATCATGAAGTCACAGATACCATTCTCGGGGACTTTGCATCTGACAGACGGATATCAGCTGGTGGAAGTTCGAAGTCGCCGTCGTCATCGAAGTCGATCCTGTCGTGGTACTGTAGGTCGGGTCCTGCAGTTGCGATTGACAGTTATAGATTGATAAAGATATGAAGAGGAAGAGATGTGATAATGAGGTGTGAAGGGGATAAGTAGAGTCAAGTCGCGAGGGGAATGGAATGTGAATTTAACCGGGCTGATATGATTTCAGAAGTGACGGTAATGTAAGAGTTAGCTGAGTGAGAACTGGGGGATTTGGCGTACAAGTCATATAGAAGGTAACATTTAGGAGTGATGGTAATGGAAGGGTAGGTGAGGAAGGCTGCGTGCTTATATATATATCGTATTAGGGAGAGCGAGAAGCAAAGGCGAGTATGTAAAGGTGTAATGGAAGATTCCTCTTTTTGTACATTAAGAACGCAAACCAAAGCGTTTAAATGGCCATATCATCATTTGCTTCTCACGTGTACAAAATAGCATAAAAGATATCTAGAAACAAATCACAGATCAAAAATCCTTCAAAGCCTCCTCAGTCCAATCCCACAACCTCTCCGCAAGCGTATCATCCCTCGCCGTCTCATCAAGCTTCTTATCCTCCAACTTCCCAACAGGCTCATAATAACCCCCATTCCGAATCTGCGCCTTATCCACAGTAGCCGCCCAAGTCTGATTCAACGCACCCTCATGCGGCAGCACAATCCTCCACCAGCTTATCGCATAAACAAGCAACTTCTCCTTAAGCCCAAGACCACTAACAAGACCCGTCCCCACAATACCAGGATGCACCGATACAGACGTGATAGCCGGGAACCTCTTCGCGAGCTCGCGCGCATACACCAGATTCGCCAGCTTACTCTGCCCATACCGCCGCCACGGCCCGCCGAACCCCATATCCTGGGTCGTCTTGAGTTTTTCGAAGATGATGCCGCCGTGCGGGTGCATGCCCCATCCCTGCGAGGTAAGGAGCACAATGCGTGGGTCTGCGCAAGCCTCGAGGAGGGGTAGGAACTTTTTGATCAGTAGTGCGTGGCCGAGATGATTGGTGCCGATTTGGAGCTCGTAGCCATCGACTGTTTGGCCCGGGGGTTGTGCCATGATTCCCGCGTTGCACATTAGGATGTCTAGGGTTTGGTGTTGGCTGGTGAAATCCTCTGCGGCCGTTTTGACCGAGGCCAGGGAAGATAGGTCACATTTTATGAATGTGACTGCGAGCTTGGGGCTGGTTTCGTGGATTTGTTTGATCACTTTCTCTGCACTTATGGCGTTGCGGCCGCTGAGGTAGATGTGTGATGGGTTGTGCTTGGCGAGGTGGATTGCTGATGCTGCACCTAGCCCGCCGGTCCCTGGGGGGCTGTTAGTTTTGGACTTGTGGACAGTAGATGGAATTTGGTTTATACCTCCTGTGATGAAAATTGACTTCCCCGCGAGATCAGGGATATCTTTTTCGGGATTATAGTCGAGAGGCATGGTCGAGGTGTGTAGTTAGGGCTAGATATGTTGCGCACAATATCAAGGTTTGAAAGTATGTTGGATTGACTTGGAATAGAGAATTGTAGTTTGAAATAAGAAGCAGATTAAGATTCTTGCCCTGCTTTTATACTGGGAGGTGCACGATTTCCGTACCCAAAGATCAAACATCAACTTTCCGGATTGGGAAATATGCTTGAAGGCTCCACATGTGGCTTGCCCAGCCAATGGAAACCAAGAGTTTCCGAGCTCGCCAATACAATCCGCCTATCTGGCAGTCTTGATCATGATTCTTTACGTTCGCTGGAACGGCTTGATATTGTACCGAAGAGCAAGTGGCGAGTTTTCTGAATTCCCCCGAGTCCGACGGTGAAGTGGCTTAGACGAATGTCAGCTATGTAGCAATCCTTGTAATCTCCGTTGCAAATGAAAATCGTTGAATGTTGAAAATGATGCAATATGTTGTAATGCAACTATGCAAAGATAATGATATGCACAAAATTATAACCCTATTCCCAAGCTAATATGTACATCGCAAAAACCCAAAATCAAAACTTATCGACCTATCATACGAAGCTCAATCGGTCGCAAGATGCAATATACCGCAGCAGCAAAGGCAAAGCCTAGCTCAAATCCGACGTCACCACCATATGTTGGGTCACCAGCATGCGCGGCGATAGGACCCATCCACCACGTTTGGCTCATGCCCACAACAACACCGGCGACGCCAAAGGCAAACGCAATGGCTGCGGCGATTCCCATGGGCAGCTTCTTGGGATCGTCGTAGTCCTCTGCAGAATAGCCACCGAATCCACGTCGGAAAACGAAGTGGTCAGCGAGTACAATGCCGGAGTAAATGGCCAACCAGTAGGCGATAAGGGCCATGAAGTTCTCGAGAACGGTCTCGAAGTGGCTGTAACCGGGGATGGCGATGGCGAGGGAAGCGCACGAAGCGAGGAAAGTCCAGATGAATCGCGGGACGCGCTGCGTAGCCCGGCTCAAGACCTGCAAGGTCAAGCCGACCGAGTAGATGTTGGGGCAGTTGTTGGCGATAATGGACAGGGCCAGGACGACGAGGCAGAACTTGCCGAAGCCGCCGAGAGGTTCAAGCACGGCTGCGAGCAGGCCACCGTTGACCGAGGCTGCATAGCCCTCGGCGTACTTGTTGTGAACTCCGTCACCCATAGCCGTCGCGGACATGACGGCGATACCGAGGAATTGGGTGAAGAGAAGGGGGACGATCAGACCAAGCCAAGCAGAAAGGAAGACCAGGCGACGGCTCTGGGTCTTTGGCTGGTAGACAGTGTAGTCGGCAGCGTAACTGGTCCAGCCAGTTGCGAAGCCATAGACAGTGGATCCAAAGGACAAGCAGGCACCCATTTCAGAAACTCCGACTCCCATTGGGATGTTGACGAAATCGCCGGAGTGGGCGAATGTGCCCAACACAATGAAAAACACGATGCAGGTGGGAATCCAGCTCCAGTACTCATACATGTGAACATACTTGTACCCAGCAAAGGTGACGAAAAGTGTGCAGAATGTGATGATGAGGATACCGGCGAATCCAGGGACTTTACTGTTCACCGCGTTGAGGAGCTGGGCACCAACGATGGCATTGGCAGCAGACCAACCCACACAGGCGATGATGTTAAGGACGGCAACTAGACATGAATTAGCAAAATTAACGCACACAAGCTGATGGAGAGCCAACTTACTGAATTTCACAGGCCACCATCCAAACCAGAATCGCGAGAGCACCATCTGGCGCAGTCCAAACATGGGACCAAAGCACGAGAAGTAGCACACGGTCATGACACCGAGGAGGTTGAAAAAGAGACAGACCAAGATGGCATCAACGAAGCCCAAATCGAATGCAGATTTACCAAGAACGCCGATGGCGAAGGAGCTGACGACCATGTTTGCGGCCAACCACTAGGTTTGGTCAGTGGAAAAGGCCTTCAGGCCACGGCGATCACGCCAGGTAATTGCAGGAACACACCATGCTACCAATATTAAGATAGGACGTATCAGTCCGCTCATGCTCCGGAACTCGCTCGACACCTCGCTGCTCGATGTTGAGCTTGCCGGCTAAGCGCTGGATCTTGGCGTAAAGTGAATTGCCATATTCGAAGCTCTCGCCGGGCACGGCGCCATCGCTGGAGTTGTCGAAGAGCTTGTTGCTATTTTGTTCGGAGGCATTGTTCACCTGGGGCGCCTTTTCCAGGTCCTCATGTGAGGGGAACATTTTGGAGGCCATGTTTGCAGGTCGAATCCTCATTAACGTAAGGCGAAGAATTGGAGGGAGACGAGAGTATATAATCGGGAGTAATCGAAGAGCTGAGTAGTCTCAGCGAGACCCAGGGAGTTCAGGATGAAGGGATTGATATCGAATCAGTGACACATCCTCTCTTTCTTTTTTTTGCTCCACCGAACGGGAGGCGCTGTTAATATAGTATTGTGTCGCGAGAATTCTTTGCGCGTCCGGCCCCACCACGATCTCTCGCACTGTGGCAAGGATATTCCTGTCGCGTGTTCCTCGAAAAGATCCATAAAACTCAGAGACGGGCCGAATGACAAGCCCTTGAGGCCCCATCAATGGATTAGGTGGACCAATCAGGACAGCCCTGCCAACCCTAGCTTATCAGGACGCCGAGAATTCTGGCCTTCGCTTCCGTCTCGGGACAGTTGGCGTTGTCATTGGCCGACGGAGTTGTGTGAACGGTGGAAGTGGAGTGTCTCGGGACTCAACCCTGGAGATAAGGACAACCTCCGACTCCCGATACTTCTGATAGTGACATTACTCTTCACTCCACCTTGGGCCAGTGAACCTTCTCTGACCATCCTTTTACCAATCACACTGGCTTGATCTTATCATTATACAGGGGCCGTCTACTTGGCTGAACTTTGTCTACACACAACACCCCTGATTGGCAGCATGCCACGCCTCTCTGCCTTTCAATCAAGCTTCTGGGTCCTTGCCAGACGGGACACGCCGATGTGCGTGAAGCTTAGCAATGCTTTTTTAATCTTCACGTGGTGATTCTCATTATCATTATTCTGTTTATGCGGGGGAATTATCCACGTTCCACGCGAGGCGAGGACCTAGCGCTATTGGTACCCCGGATGTTCTCGGGTTGGCCCCAGTATATCCCAAAAGCTTATGTTTCTCAGATATGTGTTGCTTTGATCCTCCTCAATCAGAAACGGGACGGCTGCGTATAGCCTGTGGCAGTGATTCTCGAAGGGTCGAGCCTGTCGGACATGTCCGCGCATACCCAAGCGAAGACAATTTACATGTTTGTCATATATTTGGCTTTTGGCCAACGTATCCCTACCAAAGGCTATAATAAGCACGGCACACGGTGGCGGAGATTGCCGCGCTGGACTTCATTGGTGCGATCGCACATGAGAACTCTTGACAGATCCGATCATGTAAACTTTGCGGACGAGATCTCTCAACAGATCCGATCGTATAAACTTGCTACGATCTATGCTTGATTTGTCTAGTGTGCTCAGCGTGAATCAAGAGCTCTTCATTGGCTTAGAGGCTGTCGTGTCCAACCAGACATCATGGTACTTTGGATCAAATTGAAGAGAGTGATATTGATATTCGTCAGATGCAATGATTACTGTTTCTCCTGTCTATTCAAACTCATTCAGACAAGAGATAAAGGAGCTTTCCGAAAGTTGGACTATTGAGGCATCGGATACCTCCGTTCCTCCAGTATTTCCTCATCTCTATGTGAGCACTGAGCAGTTCAGCTCAATCCACGAATTTCGAAGCTGAACTTCTCCGGTCAACATTATCTTACTTCACTGCTGGCGCAATATCGCTGTATTAGCAATTTAGATTAGCCTTTGGACATGAAGTCATTGAATCCTCGCTCTCCTTCAGCCGTACTCCGTACATCCCGTTTAGTCGATTTGAACCATGAAAACATCATCCTTACCTATCCCGCCTGTGTTTGATTGCGCCCCTTCTCCCCAATAGATAGTAAGTTACATCGTGATACACATTTACCCCTTGCACCTCCAGTCCAGAGAGCCCCTCGTCGCTGTATATCACCGATGCGAGTAATAGCCGCTCCTTCCAAGAATGCCCTCCAACTAGTTCCTACCCTCGACCTCGAGGGAGGTGGTTAGCTCGAAACTTATCTCTCGTAGTCTTTTGAAACAATAAACCACCAAGACGAATTCTTCATTACGCCTCTACATGCTCGCCTTTGCTTCTCGCTCTACCTAATACGAGATGTGTAAGCACGAAGCCTCCCTCAACGCCTACCCTTACATTGCCATCACTTCTAAACGTTACCTTCTATATGACTTGCATGCTAACTCCCCTCGTGCTCACTCAGCTCGTCACTCCTGAAATCATCTTATCAGCCTGGTTAAATCATATTCCATCCCCCTCGCGACTTGACCCTACTTGCCTCCACACCCCATTGTCACATCTCTTCCTCTTCATTTCTTTACCAATCTACAACTGTCAACCGCAACCGCTTAAAACCTGACCTAAAATACCACGACAGGATCGACTTCGATGACGACGGCGACTTCGAACTTCTATCAGACGATATCCGTCTATCAGATAGCCCGGGGATTAGGATAGAGGGCGGATGGTAGGGTTTGACGGAACGAGTGCATACCGCGCTTTCTGCCTGAGCCAGAAACAGCAATTCGCCGAAGCAAAAAGCAACGGAGGATGAATAAGATGATCCGCTTTCCCTGAGAGAAGAAGATCTGTATCCTCTGGTACTACTTTGCCTGGACAGCCACTGTCCAGATTCTACCTGGATTACTCGAAGTCAAGAATCGGAAATACAATGGGCCTCTCTACACTGGACAAGGATATTTCGTCATTGAAAGAACAGTCAGTCGATTCACGTCGGCCAATCCTCGGTGAATGGTCCGGCAATCCCAAAAATCTCAGTGAAGTGGAAGAGCAGAACGCAGTGGCACACGGCGACAATATCAACATGGCATCCAAGCCATTACGTATTTGCTTCGGGAAAACCCATTCAGAGCTCACAAATGGGAAGCATCATTTGCCCATTTCTACGATATTACATACACCGAGGCTAAAGATAACGCCTCTCTACACGAAAGTCCCCGCCTTCGTCGATTATTCAGCCTAAATGCCAGTGTTCAATCCTTACGCCAATTTGCCCAACCTTGCATTTGAAAGAGAGCAAAGTATACCTAAGGTGTAAGCTTGTTGAGCTTCATAGATAGCCCAATAGAAGCCTGGGCTCTTAAGTGTTCTCGTCTGAATTTCCTTTTTATGGATGTCACAGCCGCATATTCGGTCACATTGCTATTGGGAACCCTAGTGCCCAACCCTGGAGGAACTCTGCTAACATCGTCGTTATATAGATACCCTATTTTCGCGCTTGCAGTCGCTTGTTTGATCACGTTGCTGTGGCGAGCCCTAGTTTCCTTTACGAAGTGGCTCTACCGATGTCACTGTCACCATAGCTGCCCAGGTTGTTGCGTGTCAGTCACATTAGCATGACGAACGCTACCTAGTTCTAGTCTTCGCCAACATAAAAATGTTATAGTGGTCTTGCCCTATTCTTCCCTTCTTGCAGTCTCATTAAACACTAAATCTAATAGCCTTGGAAGGCTGATGGCCTCCGACTAAGTTTATGATGTTCCAACCTTGGTTGGCAAACCTATAAGATTCCAATGTACAGTATTCCAATGTACACAATAGGCGAAGGCGGAGTATCAACTCTAGGGCAAGAGCGATCAAGCTCGACTAGAACTTTCAGGCACGCGTCACTTCGACTTCGATTTGTTGATACCTCTCAGGCTGTTGTTTTCTTTTTCTTTCACGTCACATATTCACACCCTCGCATAATCGTTATCTATCTTTCCTGATCATTCACATCCTTTCTTTATCTCGTCTGTGATTCGAACAGTTGGATAGACGTACAAAAGCAATCTGGACAAAATGAGTCCCGTCAACCAAGAGACAAGCTCTGGCACTGTGCGTCGTCGTTTATACTCGCTATCATCGGTCTTTCGCCCCCAGGCAACCAAGAGAGCTAGGTACTTACATATAAAGAACGACCAAAGATGAAAGAGATAGCCTGCTAACCAAGACATCAGCATATCTGATGCAGTGCAGGAGGAGCCAACTTGCCTGGAAAAGATCCACTACCCTGTGTTTGATCCCCTGGATCCTCGTCACAACCCAGAGATACCGACCGTGCTGTGTCATTCCAATGAGCAACAAAGTTCGTCTTCGGGGTCACGCAGTCCAATGGCATGGGTCCAATCCCTCTCAAAGCGAACTCTTCATAGAGCTCGATCAGGTCTATTGGCATTGAAATCAGGGTTTAGTCACCATCCAAGTGACCGTCCAAGTGAAGAAGAGCCCCAGGAGAGAAGCTTTGTTAGCCCCGTTGCTCTCAGACGCGAAATTCAGCTTGAAAGACAACGCCACGCAATGTCATCCGGGGGGTACACTTCGGATACACAAGAGGACCCGAACTTTGGCGCCCAGCTATCTCGCATGGACCTTCCACCGTCTTCACCATCATCGAATGATGAAATGGAGCCTCTTGTCCGCGTCCAGTCTGTTTATCCGATGCCTGCGCCCAATCGATACGAATATTCTAGCCGCCCCGTAAGTAATGTCAGGGTAAACTCGACTTCCACACTAGCCAACGGCCGTGATCTTGACTTCCAATTTGCTGGAAATGAAGAGTTGGAGGCGAATATGAATTTTGAGGATCACTCTAATCACACAATTCCATCGACAGAAACGTATTTGATACAGCAGACATGGGGCGTTGCAATCTCTACCGACGAAGGGATTGAAACGTCCACCAAAGAACTGGCAGATCCTCAATCAGTTCCTGGAGAGCAGCAAGCAACAAATCTTCAGCAGCAAAATATCGGTCATGCAAGTTCAGATACACAAAACAGCGATGATCAACCAATTTCAGTTCCCATTTCGAGACAGTCTTCCGCCGAAGTTCGGTTTGCATTTCCAGGAATCTATCATGAGGCGCTCAATGAGTGGGCGAGACAACATGGTAGTCCAAACCTCAGTCGACACAGTCTTGATCTCATTGAATACAGTCCCAATCCCAGTCATCACAGTTCCAGCCCCATCCAACACAGTCTCAGCCCACACAGTCTCAGCCCACATAGCCCCAACCTCACTCAACACAACCTCAGACTCTATGAACAAGAAGAAATCCCGTGCGCTCCTCAAGAGCCATTCGACCGCATTGTACTTCAGGAAGATACACACAGCGGCCTGCCTCCGTATCCTGGATACGATGAAGGTCACATACCTTTAGTATTTTCGCAAAGTCCAATCACACATTCTGAAGAAATGCAGCCATTTTCCTATCCCAATCCCCTCAATTGTATCCCCAACCTGAATTCGGAAGAAATATGGTCGTCTACCTCCGAAAGAGCACCCACCCAGTGGTCAAGTGGAGAAGATTATTCAAGCCGTTACACACCTGCTGATACCACATCCCGAGATATCACATCAACGGAAATGACTTCAATGGAATCAACGACAACTGATACATGGTCTCCATGGTCCCCGATGGACTCCAAGGTCCTTTTCCCTAGCCCAGTGGAGGATGGAGATGAGTATTTCCTTGTTGACGGCAAAAGCAGCCAGTATCCCGACGGAGGCAATGAGCCAGTCAAATCCACACAGCATACCACCAGCAACTGTGATACTACTAGACCTCAAGGACCGACTGAGTTGATCCCCCCAGGGATCATGTCCCTACGACTCATGTCCAATGGTATTACCGATGCAGAATTGGAATTTGTGGAAGAGGATACAGATGACGAGTTCTATCCTGGAATTGTACAGCCAAGACAGTTTTGGTGAAATACCTCGTCAATACTCTAACTGAAGGGCCGCATGTCTCTTTTGACCAAATGTATTATTACCTGAAAGATGTTTTCATCGCAGTAGTTCATCCCTTCAACATATTCTCTGTAGACCTATTCTTTGTGCTAATATTCTAAGGGGGTTGTTAGGGGCTCCCTAGCAAGACGGTAGATACCTACAACCAAAGGGAGGTCCCTGGTACAATCCCCTATATAAGTTATAACCAACTCCAGTAGTCCAAGAGGGACGGGAAAGAGAAGTATCTCATCTATGAGTCTATCTAGGTAGTCATAAGTTTCCACTAGGTTGCAATCAATTTGCAAATAAGGAGAGATGGAGGTTATCGGTTTGTTTGCGTGGTCTCTTACTGCAAGCGCAAAGTAAATCTGCATTCATAATCGCATCTATACTTCATGGTATCACATATTTGAAGCTACGTAGATCACTGGATAATTGATCTGGCTAAAATATTCAAAAAATGGCATCACCACCAGCATTCAACGCCACTCCTGATAGAATCAACACCATAACTCAAGCCATACCCAAACCAACCTGTTCCTTTCTCTCCTGCCACACATTCTTACCCGAGCACGAGCAAACCATCTTATCATTATCCCACACACCTGCACTGCGCGCAATAACACCAACAAGGGTATTCTCATCCTCGCGCTTGAAAGGACCCTGCGTCCCCTTGGAAACCACCATACTCCGGCCAATAAGCTCCCAGATTGCCACAGGCCGGTCCAAGAACACACTACCCCGGCCCTTATTGTCAACATCCACGGTACCGAGAATGCCCCGGCACTCCTTGGCCGGGGCGACAGTAGCATCAGCGCCAAGCATTTTGGTCTTCAGAGACTCCCAGATACCACCCGTAGACTCGGCACCGCGGGAGATATCTCCCGCTTCACGGATAGTTGTCCAGTATTTGCCCGGCGCGAGGCCGTTGATTGTCAGGTCGATGAGGGTCATGTTCGGGGAGACCTGGACCATGCGCGCGAGTCCGCGGATGTTGTTGGAGACGGTCGTTGAGTGTGTTTCGAGGATACATACGGCGGAACCTGTTTGGTAATTTGTATCAATTGAGGTTGCTCATTTATGTCGCATGGGATAGTAAGTAGACACCGGGGATTCCATACTGTTGGTAGTACCGCTACCACGGAGGATGGCATCGCGGCCGGTGCTCTCAATCGCGCTTACGATGGAGCTGGGAGGGGCGGTGCCTTCGATGAAGACTAGCTGGTCTTTAAGGTTTGCTTCAACTTTATTGATTCCTGCCGCGGGGTCAGTTTGCGTGAAGGTTTAGATGCTCGCGTGAGATGACTACCTTCCAGGCTATTTAGAGAGCTGGATATAGAATTCACGCAGCCTTCACATGTCATTGGGACCGAGAAGGTCGTCTAGACATAGGAACCGCATTAGTACTGGCTGTTTGTGAGTCATGTCGCTCAGACAAGGCTGACCTGGAATGGTTCAATCATGGCGGGGAAGAGAGTATGTGCACAATTAAAAGCGAAGGATCTAAAGCAAGATAGAGAGAAAGATAATCTTCCAGAAGAGAAAGATCAGAAGGAGACTAAATATCAGAAGAAAGATGTGCAATGCGCTATACAAACTCAAGGCGGGGCGTTGGATTTCAAATCGAAGGAACTCGGCTTCTGACAAAACGTCATTCCCGAACCTTCTCCCTTCAACATTCCCTCACGCAAAATGTCATCCCGATGGGCAAATGACGATCCAGAAACAGAAGCAATTGTCGCAGAGCAAAAACGCGTCAAGGAACAAAGAAAACGCGCTAAAGCAGAGAAACAACGACTAGAAGAGGCCAAAAAAGCTCAAGCGCGCGATGCCAACGCCAATGGCGAGCTAGGCCCCCCAACAAAGCGACGAAGACTCTCCAACGACCCAGACGCTCATTCAGATGATGCCGAATTGCTGAAGATCGAGAAGGAACAGAAAAGCCAGTCGACTCTACTACGCTTTCCGGTTGGAGAATGGGGGCCCTGCAGACATGTGGATAACTTCGAAAGACTGAACCACATTGAGGAGGGCTCGTATGGATGGGTCTCACGCGCAAGGGACATTTCGACAGGAGAAATTGTCGCGCTGAAGAAGCTCAAGCTGGAGAACTCGCCGGACGGATTCCCAGTCACTGGGCTCCGGGAAATCCAAACCCTTCTGGAGGCGCGACATCAAAATGTCGTTTACCTGCGGGAAGTAGTAATGGGCAATAAAATGGACGAGTGAGTTCTCCGTGGTTGACACTGTATTGTCTATATATGCTAATCAATTGGTTCCGACAGTGTATTCCTAGTGATGGATTTCCACGAACACGACCTCAAAGCCTTACTCGACGAGATGCGCGAGCCCTTCCTTCCTTCAGAGATCAAAACCGTCCTGCTGCAGGTGATTGGAGGACTCGAATTCCTACATTCACAGTGGATCATGCACCGCGACCTCAAGACCTCCAACCTATTAATGAACAACCGTGGCGAGCTGAAAATCGCCGATTTTGGCATGGCCCGCTACTTCGGCGATCCACCTCCTAAGCTGACACAGCTCGTTGTGACCCTCTGGTACCGAGCGCCGGAGCTGCTCCTCGGCGCGGACAAATACGGCACGGAGATCGACATGTGGAGCATTGGCTGTATCTTCGGCGAGCTGCTCACCAAAGAGCCTCTCTTACAGGGCAAGAATGAAGTCGACCAGGTGTCCAAGATCTTCGCCTTGACCGGACCACCGAACTCAGAAACATGGCCTGGATTTCGTCTATTGCCCAACGCCAAGTCCCTGCGGTTCCCCTCGACATCGGCACCTTCTTCAGCCGGTAACCCGCCTCTGCTGCCTCGTTCCCGATTCCCCTATCTGACCAATGCGGGTTTGAGTCTCATGTCCGGATTGCTGGCGCTGAATCCAGCCTCCCGTCCTACGGCAAAACAGTGCCTCGATCACAAATATTTCAAGGAAGATCCGCGCCCAAAACCGCGAGAGATGTTCCCTACATTTCCATCCAAGGCTGGTATGGAGAAACGGAGGCGTCATCACACGCCTGAGGCCCCTAAACGAGGGCAGGAAGCACCCGAGCTGGACTTTGCAGGTGTCTTTGGAGGTGCTCCGGGTGGAGATACCGGCGAAGTAGGGGCTGGATTTAGTCTTCGGTTGGGATAATTGCTTTTTTCAACATGAAAGTAAATAATAACAGATTTTGTTTGATTGTATTTCAATCTATATTGTATAATAAAGTCTACCTTGAAGATATCTTCTGGCTTAGTACTGGGTGTCCCTTTAATATTTAATCAAGTAGAACCTTTGCCAATATATTTGAAAAACATCTAGCATAAAAATGACACAGAAATATAAAACAGTCTCAGGGCCAATGGCTAACTATAGAAATGTGGCTATGTATAACTACGGAGTAATCAAGGAGGTAAACGCGCTTGATAGTTCGGCTCCAAAGCTGATCAGCTCCGAGCTTCTTTTTTTTTCCTCCAACCTCTCAACGTCTGGATTCATTTCCTTCCATACTTTTATTTATTGATTTATCTAATATTATTTTTACGATGGCAACCGAACAGCCCATCTCGTTTGACGCCATCATTCAGGCTGGTAATTACTCCCTTGCCATCTGACATCTCGCAGAATCTGACCCGTTTTTGTCCACAGATCGTCAGAAGAAGAAGCAGGAGGACCTCGCAAACAAACTCTTGGGAAAGAACCGCAGATTAAGCGCGCCAGGCTCAGGTTCGGGCGCCGGCAAGAAAGTGCAGAATAAATCACAGAATACAAAGCCTGGAAGCCTAGCAAGCAGGGTCGGAGTAACCAAGGTATGACCATGGATGCGACCACATTTGAGGAACACTCTTTGACAATTTCTCGCATTAAAATTTAGCGCTCTGCATCAGCGACCGTGCAACCCAACAAGAACAAGCCTGCGCCCACCACGAACAACAATCGGACACACGGCAAACCTGGCAAGAATGATCGCGTGAATGCGGATCAGGCCCGGGCAGCTTTGCAATCCCAGAACGGCCAAATGAACACACGATCGGGCAACGTCGCGCAGAATAGCCGTCCACTCGGTGGCAGCAACATGACTATTAAGGGTGCTTCGGGTCCGTTCTTTGTCGTCGGGAGGAACTTTGCGCCGGGGACAACAGCGGCCGACATCCAGTCTGCTCTTGAGCCCATAACAGGTCCCATGCTCAGCTGCCAGATAATAGCAAGCCAGCCAAGTGTTACTGCGGCATTTGCATATGCAGATAAGACGGCCGCAGAGCTAGTTGTGGCCAACTTCCACAACCAGAGGGTAAATGCCATTCCCGTTTGATGATATCGCGAGATGGATGCTGACATAGGCTCTCTAGGCTGACGGGAGACTGCTCACAATGACCCTTAAATCGACGAAGCCCGCAACACAGCAAGACCCCTTCAGTGCGCTCCGAGCGCAAGCTGACCAGGAACGAATTCGAGCCCGTCGTGGCCCAAGCCATCTGAACGACCTCCTATCCGAGAACCGGGGAAACTCGCCGACTGGCCTCTACAGCGATGAGATGATGGTCGATGCGCCGGCGCGGAATACCCAGAAGAACCAGAACCAACGGAGATGGCGTCGTTGAAACGCATGGCTAGCGTTTTTGGTAAGGAGTAACCACTGCGCGAAGTGGTCGTGGAGATCGTGCTTCTTGCACTCTCATGAAATGTATGATATGGTCACAGCAGTTTATGGACATTTTTTTAGCATCTGGAGCAGTGTGTTTTTGCATCAGATAGCGGCGAACAGGACAAAATCGGACAGAATATTAATGTTTTATTGGCTTTTTTTCAACTTCTAGGTCAATCCGTTCCCATTTTATTTATTACTGTCGCTCCTCGCTACTTGTTTACACCCCCGAGAGGAAAGAAAAGAAGTCAAACTAAAGAACCAAGACAAATCTGCAACAATGTCCTGGAACATCACTTGTTCAGAAACTCCAAATATAAGAGATATATGTATCCCGGTCATCTCATGCCCCCAAGGGGCACAAGGACTAGACGTGACTGAAGCTCAATATAACCAAAAGAAAAGACACAAAACGGACAGAACAGGCAAAAAAAAAAAAGGAAAAACACGAGTATAATCAAGTAAGACGAGAATATATGACCAGGAATTGATCTCCAGCTCCCTATGTATGGTCAAACATTCCTTGAAGAATGATTGATCAAATAGGATCAGTGCATGGCGGTATTGCGTATGCTGGATTGCAAAGTGGCACATTTGCCAATATTTCGGGGAGGTCGGTTCCCACGTACATAGCTTCAGAGTTATTAGGCACACTCAAACAATATAGCATATGGTGTAGCCAGAGACCAGATAGCCGCAAACCCGTAGAAGCATTGCGGGGCCCACGGCTTATACAGGCTCGAATATCAGTCCATCGGGGGAGGAGTGGCTGATCATTGTGGAAGATGTTGACTTGCAATACCACATTATCTACCGGGACCTCACCAGCCGCTGTACCCATTCTTGTTGTACCAGTGACAGGCAGACCGGCGCCACTCAGTCGTTCAATGTACAGTCTATCGGACTGGTGGATCTTCATTGCTATAGCACCAGTATCCTCTATAACATTGAGGTGTACGGTATGTTGCCATGTGTTTTTTTGCCATGTGTTAGGATTTCGGATCGATACGATAAACTGTTTGATGTTAACATAGATTCTGAAATCTCACTTGGGAGGTCATACCTCATGCATGGCGTACCCTCTCTGGAGCGGGGGCATGTAGAAGAACAGATACATCGGTTCTGGTTTGTAGTCGTCCATCTATAAGTCAAGTTAGTACTGTATGCAGAAGGATATTTCTATATCCTCATGTTGGGCCGACTTGATATAACAAGAGATCTACGTATGCATGAGGAATAGGACTCAGAGCCGTTATGTATTCGAACTCACTCCTTCTACCCAAATACCCGCTGGGCCAAGCTGCCTACTAAGAGCGTAAAACTCTTCCATTTCCATCTTCTTGGGACCGCCAACCATTTTTCCGTGTGCCCAGTAAGTGACCTTCTCTTTATCCCAGACAAGGTGCCCGGACCGGTAGGCAGCCATGATGGCTATCACGTTGGGGGTATTTCCATTGTCATTTCCCAAATAGTTCTAAGGCCATTCTGACCCCTTCTGTAACCTGCGACCGACTAGGCTATTGTATAGGGGGTTGTAAATTGGCAATAATTGGTGGAGGTCGGCGGGGTGGTCATTTCTTGGCACTTATATATCATATCGCCAGTGGAATCCAGAAGGTTGGAGTCTTGAGTCACTTATTTTTTTATCGTATATATATGGAGAGCTGTACATACAAAGAACATTTTTCTGGTAAAAATCTTGACCTCTAATTACTTCATTCTTGAGGTCCAGCATTGCGGCGGAGAGAGTCGACCCCTGTACCGCGTAGTCTGTTCGAGGTAGGATTGATGCCTGGAATCGCCTAATATCTTTCGCGATGGTATCGACGGAGTGAACTTGCCTTCCGTCTGTCATTATTTATTGTTATGGCCCCACTAGCCGACGCATTTGGTGGTCTTCTAGCTTCTGGTATTCTGAAGCTAGATAGTGTTGGCTCTCTCTCGAGCTGGCGAATGATCTTCGCGATTGAAGGCATTATTACTATCTGCATTGGTATTATTTCCTTCTTCACCCTGACCGACAGGCCAGAGACAGCGCTATGTCTCTCCCAAGAAGAGGTCCCGAGTGAGAAGGGAGCGTGTGATCGTAACAGGTAGGGTTACTGATTGGGCGGGGATACGAGAAATAGGTCCGGCCCTACCTCGCGCGATGCTTTCTGTTCAGACTAAAATGGGATAAAAATACAGAGCCTAGCCAATATAAGATACTTCTCTTCTTTACCGACCAGATTGGAATTCCCACGATAGAGCGTATTCGAAATCATCTTTCCGAGGAATTTCAACATCATCTTTCTGGACGAGTCCAAATATTGATTTTTATGCAAATTTTCTTTGTTTGTATTGTGGCTAAACGCGATTCGGATGATACATAAAAGAAATAAGTCATAGTGCAGTGAAGGCAGTCGCAGAAGTCTAAGAGTGAAACAAGACACGTAACTAGTATATTTCAGTATCAAGTCAATTAAAAAAAGAAGAGAAGCTGTTCCACTATCTCTGGCTTTACTGCGGAGTGTCTCAAGAAAGTAATTGGCTACTATCTATAGCCCAGCCTTTTCTTTGTCTTTGAAGAGCTTCGAATCTTCTTTCTTGCTTAGGTTCTACCCCAGGTCAAAGCATTTCTTTGTCTTGCCGCCCACCTTGGATGCCAATGAACTTCGTCGTAATGATAACTAAACGATTTTTTATGTTTGGTGCTGATGCCTCGACTCTGTAGCTACCGAGTTATTTTTCCTTTACAGTTCCCTTTGTCTGATAACATCCGAAGGTTGATGTCCTAAGTTATAAAAGCCACCTGTTTTTCAAAATGAATATTCTCTCTTCCCTATCTCACAACTTAGCTGGTATAATTCCACATTTTCTTGTCCCTCTTCATCAATCACCCTACGTGGTGTTCATTCAGTATGCCTGTCACTCGCCAGAGAAGAAGATCTGATAAATCGGTCCTTCTGCCTGGTATTCCCATGGATGAGAAGCGATCTAGAGGATCTAGGGCATCTGGCTCTAGCCTCAGTCGTGTTACCAAGCCCTCTGCAAAGAAAGGGAACAAGGTATTCTATCTCCTTGCTCCTTGTATCATGACAATTGCTTACAAATTCGCCTTTGACAGAGGGTGCAAGATGCAAGTCTGCCCCATGTTGCACTTGCGAGCGACCTCCTCGCGCGTGGGGAAGGGCTACGTCGTCCCGGAACCCTTTCATTGCATGGTCAAGTTTTCAAGCCACCGAAAGTATAGGGACACCGTGACGCGCCTATAACCGATCCTAGCATGCTACCTAAAGGATGGTCTTCAAGCGAGACAGATCTTGCCGAAGAGTAAGACCCGGGTTAAATTTCTCTGTCTATCAACTCTTTGCTAACATTGTTGTGCTAGTGATGTCGACGGTCAAATTGAAAGATGTTACAGACGCATCGATGAGGGAATCATGCCTGACATTTTCCGGGACAGGTTGCAAATGTACCAAAATATCAAGCTGAGACAGACGTAAGGAAATCCTGCACTGTATACTGTTATCATGACATTGATTAACCTCTTTTATAGAGATATGATCAGCTCCGAGCCTAGGGGTCTTAGCTGGGAAGTCGTTCAACGCCTTGATTGTCTGAAGAAGGTCAAAACAAGCTTTGATGAGTTGCCACTCTCCCAGCGGAGGGTTCGCAACTGATCTTCAGCTATTTCTGCTTACACTGCCGCAGAAAGCACCAGGCAATCCCACCACTTGTTGGCCTAAATCGAGTTTGAAATGAGAAGTAGATGGAGAAAGCTACAGCGACCAAGAAGTATGAGTATTCAAGAGCTATACCGTCGTCACACACTTGCTACAGCAAGCGGACCTTAACCCTTATAAGTATTTCTATCCTTAGGGGAATAACCGGCATACCAATATACCGTGTTGACCCACATTGCTAGGCGAACCAGTTAGCCAGATAAACCAAGCTGATTTTCCAGGCAATCAATCTGGAGATAACTTACTCATGGCGTAAATAGCAAATGCTTCTGCGTCCTTGTGCCCTTGTGTATTGCCGTTTTTGTCAAGGCCGTCTGTCCCCTTGGCGATTCGACTCATACACGCAAGGTTCAGCGAATTCTGGGCTGGGCTAGTGCATTTCACGTCAACTGGTATCATGTCAGATATATCTCAAGGAGAGGGAGACTCGAAGAGAAGGAATGAGAAGGCTCACTCAGCGTCTTGCTTCCTCCACCGACGAACGCCTCCGCGTGCGTCGACTCGTGGATCACGGTTGACACGAGGAAGTCGGACAGCCACTTTATACCCCGGCCCTCCTTTCCAATGAAGTCAGGCTGAGCCAGCAGTTTCTCTATGGCACTCTTCTGGTTCGTAGTTGGGCTCGAGCCGATTTCAACATGCAGGTCGCGGTAGTGCAGACCGCTCCCTATCCGGCTAGTTTCGACCTCAGTCCATTTGTCGAACTTCAACGAACAGAAGACCATGGTCTCCTGAACTAGACCATAAATCGCTCCGTACACATACGCCTTGATTCCCGGAAGCGCGGGCACGGGGCCGAAGCGTGTCTGATCGGCCCCGTCCTGTAGTGCACAGATAGCTTGGTATGGCACCCAGATGCCTTCTTTATTCGGTGTACCTTTCGTTTGAAAGATCCAATAGACGTATGTCCCACCTTTTGCGAGAGAGGCTATATATTTGAGGCATAATTAGCAAGGGTTGAAGGTGCGGGTTTTTACCTCACCCTCGGATCGATGGACGGGTAGATGGATGGCCCTTACGGTTTGTCTTCCCGGTAGCTGATCAACATGTCAGCAGTTAGGATCGGGGATCCAGAAATCCAGGGAGGGATCATCACCTTCAGTGTATGTCAAACCCGCGCTGTCTCTCTCGGAGTACACATCGGCGTCATTGCAGTAGATATTGATATACGGGAATCCACCCCGAATCCAACGGACGGGCCGACCTGCAAGGTAATTTGCGTATTGCGATTGTATTGTTCTGGCCATGTCTCTCGTTCCCTTGAGCTTTTCTAGGCCGTTCTTGTTTCGAGGATCGTCAGGGCCAAAGTAGTGCTTTGTGATAAACATGACGTAGGAAGCGAACGCATTGTGTTCGTCAAAAGTACGCTGCGCTCTAGTCGCCTTGCTAGCCTTGAGGTTTCCGGAGCCGTCCTCGTTGTAGAGGCTGATGGCTAGCTCTAGATGGGCTACCATGTTGGATATCTGCCGCTATGTATCAGCATCATAGCAGTAGGGCCAGGATTTGGGTAACACTTACGATAGCGCTAGCATCTTGGATCGCCTGGGCGAGGGTTCCTGAGAAGTCGGAATTGCTGCAACCGAAGAAAACTTCCCGCTTCTCGATAGACCTACTGGATAATAGGGTTGCGGATGTTTCATTAAAGGAGACTTCCTTCTCCAGAGCCAGTGCTGCCAGTGCGGCAGAAAATATACCAGCCCATAAAGCAAGCCACCCAGAGAGGGAGATGAGATTCATGCCGACGATGATTTACTTCGTAGTGGCTTCCAGAGAGCCTTAGGTGATGCAACACTCGTACGGCACATGCAAGGTACCTTTAGAACTTTCTAAGGACAAGTTGAACGGGTCCCCGCTGAATTAACAGAATGAAAATAGGCAGACACCTACCTCCAACGAAGAAATAATTTTCAGGAGTGCGGGAAAACTATTCGAATATTTCAACATTACGATATCTAACCTCGGCCTCATGATGTCTCTGCGTGGTAGCATTCTCCTTCACTCGCGACCTGAACTGCGCACCAGGTAGAACAAAAAACAAACATTTGTTCGGCCTTGCAGCGTGGGAGGCTAGCTGGGAGGCCGAGCTTGATGCAACACCAACTATAACTAGTATAGATCTACTGAAATGAGAGCAGTCAGGCGTCCAGTGATGCAATCTACGTAAGACTACTATTATGCAAAGGAGGGGGTCGTTACATTCCGACGGAGCGGTGATATTTGAGATTATGTTGTACGCGAATTATGCTTATCCTTTCTAGTTCTGGTGAAAGAGAGAACAATTTTCCATTCAAGAGTGTCTGTATAGGGAAATCGATCATCAGAGCTGACCTCTCAGATGATCGACATCTATGCTCCAAATTTAAGGCTCGCAGCCTTATCCAAAGAGCGTATGTCAGCACTAATGCAGTAGCATTGTAGGGTGTCATGGGCGCCTGTTCAGCTGCAGGGGTCAAGGGCAGAGCGGTCCTGATATCACACGGAGCCGACAAACAAATGCTTGTTTATCGAGCTTCGCTACATAGACATGTCGATGCTCCCTTCGTTTTTCCCCCACCCTTCTCCTCCAACGCATGGCAACTGCCTTCCAGTTGCACTGTTTCCCCTGTCCTATCTTTTTGTCTTGAACATCCAAGATGCCGTGGACGATTCTTTGGACGGCGGTAGCACCGGTCCTCTGTGTATTACTATCACTCGGCACACCGGCCTCGGCTTTGAGTACCCACTCTGAACGCCTAGCTGCAGCTCTGAATGCCCCGGGTGCGTTCCAGTCGCAGCTCAAACCATGTCCAGCGCCGTGTGCTAGCCACGAGCCCCAGCACTGGACTGTCTATGCTTCCTTTGACCGGCTCTCCTTCTGCCATGAGCCAATTCTTTTCGATATCGCCATTCACACTCCTGTGAATGACTTTTCTAAGACGCTAAAGTTTCGCGCCTGCACCACAGGTGATGGCTGGGATGAGTCCAGGAATGCCGGTACAATTAGTGGAACGGTCTATGCGGGCCCCTCCGTTCGGGAGTCCAAGGTGACGCTACAGGTTGCACAACAGAAATCTGCAGGAGCAGCTGAAGGCACCAGTGAGGATGTAATCACCGTGCTCACGCAGGTTCAGGCATACCTCCACGCAGGGATGGACTGCACCAAGAATATTATGCTGGGTTACTACAAGGGGGTGGTTGTCGGCGTGTATGCCGGCCAGGCATTGGGTAAAGCTACAGCTTCATCTGTGATGGGCCAGGTCCTCTCCAAGTTCAAGGGAGCGGCTCCCGCGACCACGCTTACACAGCTCTGCGGTGATCAGCGTGACGCAGACCATGTCTTTGGTATTGCCACTTCAACCGTAGCGGACCTTTCTGCTGTGCAGGCCGCACTGGTATCATGGAGTCAAGGGAAATGTGAGAGCGGACTCGGCGACGCGACCTCACTCCCGAATGTCAGTATCTGGGAGGTACCGCAACATCCAGTCGGAAGGAACAATACCACAACTTCAGATCCTACCGGTCAGGAACTTGATGCGCCCCTCCTCGCTCGCACAGCCAAATACTGCAAAAAAAGGACGGTTGTCTCGGGTGACATCTGCCAGTCTCTAGCCAAGGCGTGCGGTATCACCCTCGACCAGTTCTACAAGTACAACTCCAAGGAAATGTGTTCGAACCTGAAGATTGGCTCGAGTGTCTGCTGCACCGACGGGTTCCTGAAGCCACAGCCTTACGATAACGGCACCTGCTATACATACACGACACAGACCGGTGATACATGCTACGATATCGGCCTTGCCTGGAGTCTGACGGCCAAAGACCTTGGGAAATTTAACGATGGCACCACATGGGGCTGGAACGGCTGCGACAACCTGGGTCACAGTCAGAACATATGTCTCAGCTCGGGACACCCCCCGATCCCGGCCGTTCTGCCCAACGCTATCTGTGGGCCGCAAGTGCCCGGCACGATCTTGGACAGCCCTTTCACCAACGCCTCGGAATTTGCCTTGCTGAACCCGTGCCCACTGAACTCGTGCTGCAACATCTGGGGCCAGTGCGGGATTGACTCAAGCTTTTGCACCCTGTCCACCGGCCCCACGCGGAATCCGGGCACATCGAAGCCGGGAATATACGGCTGCATCTCGAACTGTGGTACCGGCATTGTTAATAATCATGACGGTCCTTCGGGTGGCTACCAGCGCGTGGGCTACTATGAGGCGTTCAACTGGGACCGTAAATGTCTGCACATGCGTGCACAGTGGTCCAACACACTTGACTACACCCACATGCACTGGGCGTTTGGTTCTATTGGTGAGGACCTGTCTGTATACGTTAATGACTCGCACAGCCAGTGGTCCGGCTTTATGGATCTGAAAGACGTAAAGAAGATAGTTTCCTTTGGGGGATGGGGTTTCTCGACGGATGTGTCAACCTACGACATCCTTCGCAAAGCCATGGCCCCTGACAATCGCCACAAGTTCATCTCCAACCTCGTTGCCTTTGCCAATAGAACGGGTATAGACGGAATCGACATTGACTGGGAGTATCCTGGGGTATTGATAACCTTTTATTTTGCCCTTTCGGTGGTACGCAAGCTGCTGACAGTAGGTCTTGTCTCATCTAGGCGCCTGATATCCCCGGAATCCCCCCTGGCCTCAATACAGATGCTCCCAACTACCTAGCGACGCTCAAGGCACTACGACAGGAGCTACCAGACAAATATTCCATTTCCATTGCCGCTCCAGCTTCATACTGGTATCTCAAAGCGTTCCCCATTAGCGATATTGCGAAAATTGTCGACTACATTGTTTACATGGCTTACGATCTACATGGTCCCACCCCCCTCCCTTCCCCCTTCCCAATACCTTAGAGGTAGTCTACTAACATTTGACATTGATCTCCAGGCCAGTGGGATTATGGCAACATGTACACGCAGTCAGGATGCAAAAGTGGCAACTGTCTTCGCAGTCATGTTAATCAGACTGAAGTGCTTCTGGCACTTGCTATGAGTAAGAATCTGGCCCCCTTGTTCATCGGCACATGTAATTCTAGTTGAAGAAAGTTTTACTGATGTGCCCATCGGTCAACAGTTACCAAAGCAGGTGTGCATTCTAACAAGATAATGGTGGGTGAGTCGAGTTACGGAAGATCCTTCAAGATGGCCAAACAGGGTTGCACAGGACCAGACTGCTTTTTCACTGGCACAAATGAGACCTCCAATGCGAAGCCAGGTCGATGCACCGGTACCGGGGGCTATATCTCGAACGCGGAAATCAAGGAGATTATTTCGCATGGCGGTGAATCGGTCAAGACCTGGTACGACAAGGACACGGCCTCTGACTACGTAGTCTATGAGAGTGAGTATCTTATTTTTCCGACCTCTGCCATCATCCGCACTCAGAATCATTCGTCAAGGAGACCTTATACTTATGGATTGGTATACGCAGATGATCAATGGGTAGCTTACATGAGTTATAACACCAAGCAGGCGCGAAGGGACACATGGAAGAAACTTAATTTCCTGGGGACGATTGACTGGGCGGTTGATCTCCAAGACTTCAATGTGGCTGACACCGTCGGTCCTACGGGAGACTACAACAAGTCGTCGTGCATCAATGTCTTCGACAACATGATCTGGAACTGGGTCAACCCGGTCATTGATGCCCCCGTCGGGTGCACAAATCTTATCCAAGCGTCCCCATTGGCGACAACGGTGACCCGCACGGCATACACCACGATCACGCTGGTGTCCGGGGGCACCGTCAGCACTACCATTGTGTCTACTGCCTTCCTCGTTTCTGAGGTCGATTACCAGCCGTTTACGATCGCCTCCTCGGATACGGAGAATGGGACCATCATCACATACAATCCCATCCCGCGTGTGACGCCGAGCCCCATGGGGATTCAGGTGCCGAAAGGGTGGGCGATCACTTCGCCCGACGGCGAGGTGGATGGTCCGTCCACC
Organism: Penicillium roqueforti; assembly: GCF_015533775.1. Classification (NCBI taxonomy): domain Eukaryota; kingdom Fungi; phylum Ascomycota; class Eurotiomycetes; order Eurotiales; family Aspergillaceae; genus Penicillium; species Penicillium roqueforti. Next base: position 208,867 of record NW_024067598.1, read on the forward strand.
ACCACAGACTTGGTTGGTCTTCCCACCACCACCACCACCACCACCACCACCACCACCGATGCAGGAGGGTTCATAGTCTACATTACATGGCAGCCCACGGTAAGCTACAGCCTGCCATCATTCGTCACACCCAAAATCCCTGCACCCACCATCCCTGACGACGACAACTCTCCCACCCCCATACCTGATCCAGGAGTAACCGACTGTATCGGTGATGCCTGCACTAAGGGGCCTGATTGCACCGACAGCGACTGTACACGCGGTGGAGACTGTACCGGCCCCGGCTGTACCCGCGGCGGCGACTGCACCGGTCCAAAGTGCGTCCGGGGCGGAGTATGTACAGGCCACAACTGCGAGGAAGGGGGTCGCTGCTCAAGCGATCACTGCGTCTCGGGTGGTGGGTGCTCGGGTGCCAAATGCAACAAGGGGGGCGGATGCTCAGGTGCCAAATGCAACAAGGGTGGCGGCTGTGTGAAAACCTTACTGAATAATTGCAGCCCGGGACCCTGCGTCGGTCCGTCTTGCATTGATATGAGCTGTCCGTGGTGCGACAACGGTATTACCATCACGGTTCAGCCTGGGGGGAATCCTGCGCCTACACCCAGGCCTACCTGTCTGAACAACTGCCCGACATTACCTTCCTGCGCGGGCGGCGCCACATCGTGCAACGAGCCGTGCAACATCAATCGCTGCCCCGCGAACAGCATGCCGACCGGAAAGGCCTGCACGAGCTTCACCACTGCCAGTGACTGCACGGTAATTATCAGCAGCACGGCAGTCCATACCACCCCGACGAGGAGCTTCTCGACCACCACGCGAACTCGTTGCGAGACGGTGATCGACTGCGACGTGCAAGATATGACAGTCACAACCACCATCACCACCAGCGAGGTCCCGGACGCAATTGCCTCCCCAACGGGGATATACGACTACGAGAACGACTCTCACTATAATCAGGCTGTGTTTGCAGCCGTTGCATCCGACTACGATGAGTGGGAAAGGACCGCAGACACCACCACGACCACGACCACGACTACGACAACCAGTAGCACACCTACGACTACCACTTCAACCTCAAGTCCTAACCCTAACTACCCGAATGAGTTCATGATATTGAAGTACGAGGTTCACACGGTATACTTTGATTTGAGTGAGAAGCACTCCTACTCTTGGTCCGGTGACTACTACGCCTACAATCAGGATTCGACAACCGAGAACGTATGCACCAACTCCTACCGTGTAACTGGCCCTATCGACGCGGGCGCTAGTGATGATTATCCTGCATCACTGGGTACTTTTGATCTCCCTGCACAGTACACGGGCTGCAAGTACTCCGGAAGTACCGACTCTGTAGGGTCGGTTACATGCGGCTCAAAAACCTTCTCGTGCAGCAAATTCCAAGATTATGACGGGAAAACCGCCACGTTTGATTGCGGTAAGACTACAGCCGATGGTGGTAGTACATATATATACCATTACTACTATGAGGCGATCCAGTGTGTCATCACTTACTAAATGATCCCCCCGGCGTTGTGATATCAAAGAGGATAGGGGAATTCTACAATAAAAGAACAATTATAACTATTTGCGTTATTATATGTGTTTTTCAAGGCTCAAAGCAGATCTTCTGTTAACATCTCCGAGTTTCAGAAGACAAAGTTTGAAATTAGCTTACAGTGTCAAAACTAGAGCTAGAAAGGGCCAGCGGCTATATAAGCCTAAAACTCATGCTTTTCCCTTTGCATTTTGGACGATCGGTCTGCGCTCTGAATAAAGCCGCACTTCGTACCCGCATTTTAAGAGCCTCCCTTCACGTGGCTTTCCCTCTTGCTTTCTTTTAAAGCTCAGCTACAGGCGACGCCCTAGAGGATTTCTACGGATTACCTGGATGGGACAAAATTTCGAGCCCACTTATCTCGGTGTACAATAGATAATACTAATTAGCTAGTTTGAGGATAGATAGACTCGGCCTCTTGATTGAATCTGCCTATGTATACTATTGCTAGTGGCTAGTTACAGCTAGTACTGTGCTTATTGATATAGTCTTTAGGGCTTGGATTTCCGAGCCATACCATCTTAGGACTAGCGGCCGATAACCGTCCGATAAAGATATGATCACGTGCAGTGGAGCTTCCGCGGAGAGATTGAGAGAAACATCTCGACTTGGCGCAAGGCAATAGAAGGAGTGTTTGGCCCGGTCATTTTGTTTACCTGCCGCAAACAGTTCCATTGTTGTATATCTGATGATACGAATAATTACTGCCCCCCAAACCCGAGCCAAGAATGAACCAGACCACGAGGCGCGTAGCGTCGTACGTCCTCTGTAGACCTCGCAACCCAGTACTTCTGAGATGCCCAGGGAGATGGAACTCCACATTTGAACAGAGAGAATGGTCCACGCCGCTGGCAAAAACATTAGCCAGTGTCATGAGGGTAAATATGCACTTAGCTTTAACCTCTCTGCTCTTTTGCTGATCATTGACACCGCAAATTAGGTCACAGGTCCCGTACCAATCGCGGCGTTCATGCGTCAGGTATTGACTTCCCCAGATGGCGGATATTATACAACTCGAGGGGAGGGCGGAGGTGTCTTCGGCAAAAATGGTGATTTCGTAACGTCGCCCGAGATCTCGCAAGTCTTTGGAGAGTTGATCGGTATATGGACTATCGCGGAGTGGATGGCGCAGGGGCGGACAAAGAGTGGTGTTCAGCTGATGGAGGTTGGTCCAGGAAAAGGAACTTTGATGGATGATATGCTACGGGTGGGTAGTTGCACTTATACCTGTCTTCCTTTTATAAGAAAGAGCTCATTGGACTGACCACGATTTCTATAACCAACAGACTTTCCGAAACTTCAAGAGCTTTTCTTCGAGTGTTGAAGCTATTTACCTTGTGGAAGCTAGTGGAACTCTCCGAGAAGTGCAGAAGCGGTTGCTGTGCGGCGAGAAGGCTGTGATGGAGGAGACAGATATCGGCCATCGGAGTGTGTGCAAGTACTTCGATGTACCCATCGTCTGGGTGGAGGATATTCGTCTTCTACCGCATGGTGAGTGATGCTTTCAATCCGGTTTTACCCTTTTGTCTGATGCTGACCAATGACATCGGCGACACAGAGGAAGGCAAGACACCCTTCATCTTCGCACATGAATTCTTCGACGCGCTTCCAATTCACGCATTCGAATCTGTTCCACCATCACCAGAGAACCAGATTGCCAACGAGCCAAGGAAGATCATGACTCCCACTGGCCCAGTAGAACTACATAATCCGCCCAAACACGCAAACACCCCGCAATGGCGTGAGCTAATGGTGACATTAAATCCAAAAGCCGTGGAAGAGAACATAAAAGGAGAGCCCGAGTTTCAATTAACCAAAGCCAAAGCTTCCACGCCGTCATCGCTAGTGATCCCGGAGATCTCCCAGCGTTACCGAGCACTCAAGTCGCAGCCAGGCGCGACCATCGAGATCAGCCCCGAGAGCCGAATCTATGCTGCAGACTTTGCGCGCCGGATCGGTGGTGACTCTGCTTCTGCGCTTGCTGCTAAAAAGACCTCTCCCTCTAGCCCACCGCCGTCATCTCAGAAAAAGACTCCATCTGGCGCAGCCCTGATCATGGACTACGGGACATTGTCAACCATTCCCATCAACTCGCTGCGCGGAATCAAAAGCCACAAGAAGGTGCCACCACTCTCGGAACCGGGGCGTGTGGATGTCAGCGCGGATGTGGATTTCACTTCGCTGGCTGAAGCGGCCATCGAAGGCAGCGACGGCGTCGAGGTTCACGGTCCTGTTGAACAGGGTGATTTCCTCGCAGCCATGGGTATTGAGGAGCGCATGCAGCAGTTGCTCCGTAAGGTGCAAGATGAAGAACACAAAAAGACACTAGAGACCGCCTGGAAGCGATTGGTTGAGAAGAGCGGCGGATCAATGGGACAGATCTATAAGGTCATGGCCATTATACCTGAAAATGGAGGGCAGAGACGGCCTGTTGGTTTTGGAGGCGGCATTCAGATGTAACCGGCAAGTATAATAGACCCAAAGCCATCTCATGTACAATAATCACATCTTTCATCAAATAGAATCACATGGACTCGCCGAACATACAGAAACAATCAAACAGAGCTCGTCGGCCCCAATATCCCAGAATAATAAAAAACTAAAATGTAACCATCAATGCATCTAAGTGGTATCTCTCATATCAAGTTCGTTAAGTCTCATGAAAAAAGCAGATGCATAAAGCGGCCGTAACCCCCACCATCCCAAAAGGGCCAATTCAGTATTCCTCCCAGATATCCGCAGCATAAGCCGCAGTCAGCTTAGTATCATTGCCATACTTCTGCTGCCATTCCACAAACCCACCCTCGAGCACAAATACTTGCTGCTTCTGGCTCTCTTCCGCACCAAACATGCTCTCGCGCTCTCGCAGATAGCGAAGGGCAGCAGAGGGGCCACGCTGCTGGCTGAGTGCACAGTGGAATACAACCATTTCCTTGTCTTTGAGAGTGCGGATAAGCTCTGGCATGCGCACGTCCAGTGTTAAGCTCGGGACCCAAGTTGATGAGTGGATATGGCCACCAACGTGGTCTGTTCCAACTGTCAACTGATAGTCTTTGATTTGACTGTATGGCAAAATAATGGTTATTTACCTGAGTCTCGGACGTCGACAATCGCCAGGCTGCTTGGTTCGCCAGTTGAGAGCAGTGTCGCTAGAACATCGCGGCCCATGCGGGGGAGAGTTGCGATTGAGATGGATGACATTTTTTTTGTCGAACTCTGTAAACTGTATATATAAAGAGAGCTATTCGAAGTGAAACGAGGGGGATATGGTAATTTTACAAGATTCCCAAGATTGCAGGTGTGATATTTACGATCTCGAGAAAAATGACTCTAAAGCACACGACACGTGACCTATAATTTCCTTTCCAATCGGGAGACAATGATTTTCCGTCACGGGAACTTCGAGCACCTCCGACCCTGCGCGTCCACCTCGATCAATCTTTCCTTCCCAAGGCCAGGAGACAGTTCAATCCACCTCCATATACCTGCTGCCCTGACACGAGCGAGTCCAATCAAAATGGACTTCCGCCTCCTAGCCCGCAGCCTCCGCGCCAGGCCAACACCATGGCTCCAACAGCAGACCCAGCTTCACCGCGTCGCCTCCCTCGCGAACGGAGTGCGCTACAATTCCTCCGCCTCATCACCAACCCCACCCTTCAAACCCACATCTCCCACCGACCAGCCAAGCACGGCCCCCGAGGCGGCGAAGCAAGCCCAAAAGCCGACCTCCGAGCCAAGCACAGCCGCCCCCAGGGCCGCACAGCCAGCCCGCAAACCGGTCTCCGACTTCGACGACATCCTCAGCAGACTCGACCTCAGTAAGCCCCGAGAAGCAAGCAGCGCCCAGCGTCGGATCTTCTCAGACTCGCTTTCCAGGGCTGTCGGCGAAGGCGCACAGAGCAGCTACCGGGCGCGCTCGAGAGTGCCTCTCCCTTCACGCAAGGTCGAGCTGAAGCTCGGGCCGACGCTTGGTCGACAGATTCAGGTTGAGCCGGAGCGTGGTACTGATCTCGGTGCTGCGCTGCGCAGGCTTCAGGCTACTATCTCGCAGAATAGCGTTCGGCATGATGCTCACGAACAGAAGTTCCATGTGAGAAAGGGTATGGTGCGCAAGCAGAAGAAGATGTTGCGGTGGAAGAAGCTGTTCAAGTTTTCGTTCCAGGGCACTGTGAAGAAGATTCAGCGTATGCAGGCACAGGGTTGGTAGTTTTATGCTACTCCTTTTGCTTTGGGCTTTTGTGCTGCGGCTTGTCTACTCGGCTTGTATGTATATACTGAGAAGGCTGGTGTGGGTGATGGACTGAGTGGGCAGAGTGGCCTTGGCCTGAAAATTGGTGTTTTCTTTTGTTACTTGTACAACTATTATCTAGGTACTTGATTTTTCTGTTGAATTTGGCTCTTGCATTAGATATGGAATGAATGCATCGGATTTGTTTGACTCGATTACTTGGGTATAGCATCATTATATGTAAAGCACCGGCTTTTTGCTAGTGGTCAATTCTGCCTCTCAAGTTAGGTACACTGTACATGTCGTAAGCGCTACACTATATGTACCTAGTTCCTCCCAGTTCTCAATATTAATCCCTCTTTCCAGTTGGCAAGACATATCCACTTCCAAGCCCGTTCCCATTGCCATTGCCAATAGTAGGGCCGGAGTAACCACCATAGCCATTGTTCTTCCCCCCATTGCCAAAGGTAACACCAGGACTCTTCGCTCCACGGACGGGGGTCGCACCCAAAAGCCCATCTCCATGCCAAGCGGATCGCCCACGCCAACGCCCACCATTGCGCTCCCAGAAAAGCGCAACTAAAGCGCCAACAGAGGCCGCCATAACAAAGAACACCAGCTTGGAAAAGAAAGACCCAGAGCTCTTCCCAGACCCAGTCGCCAAAGCCAGCCACGATTCCAAAGCAGGCCGCACCGGCCACCCAATACTGGCACCGCCCTCCAACCATGCAACGTGGAAAGAGAAGGTAAGCGGCTCCCCACGCACAACCTTAGTGCCATGCCCAGCAGTCCACGGCTCGCGTGCCGCCTGAGCAAGGGCAACAGGCTCCTCGTCCTCGTCGAGCTTGGCATTCTTGCCGGTGTTGTCGAACTCGGGAGTCGAGTATGCAACACCGCCAACCACGAAGCCAGGCTGCAGAGACTGACCACCGCGAGTTTTGGTGTTTTGTTCTGCAGCCGCGTCCGAGGCCATGTTGTGCATTACGACGTTCATATCCGTCCAGATGTGCAAATGGCTCAGTTGGAGTGTGCCCTGCAGCGCGATTGTGAGAGGCGTGAAGGGTGGCCCGTTGTCGGCTAGTGCGGAGAGGGTGTCTGCTTCGCCTGACTTCTGGTCCGAGTCTTTGTCCGCGTGCTCTGCGCTGGTGGATGGTGTCAGCGGCGCTGTTGGCACGCGGCAGCTCATTGGTACATCCGAATGGACGTAGAACTCGAGGAGGTGGTACATCTCATCGGAGAGGGAGTCGATGGTGCATGTTATTGTTTCAGATATGCCGTAGTGGAGAGAGAGAGGGCGGGCGGTTTCGTTGCAGGTCACGAAGGGGACGTATTGGAGTTTGCCGAGATTGTCAGTGACCTGGATGTTTTCGTAGTTGCTATTAGCTTTGTGTTTCCTGGTAGTCTGCGCTATTGTCTTCGTGTCAGGAGACGGTAGGCAGACTGGTGGCGCTTACATGTTCTCCTTCCCTGCAGGTGTAGAACGAGCAATGGTTAGCCGTACTCTACAGCTTGATTGAAGAGTGGTCTCACATGGTTCGATTCAGACATGACACTGGGATATCCTCTCTCAATTTGTATCCGTCGCTGTTGTCATTGGTGCTCCCCGCAAGTGCGTTGGTTGGCCACAATGCGCCTGTCAAAGACAGCAGCGCTACTGCTGCGGAAGACGGGCTCAATTGACGTAAAAGAGACATTGTTGCTTTTTTCTCCAATGATTTAAGGAGAAAAACCGCCCCGCGTCGGCAAGTTTCAGTGTTCGAGGATTGCGCAGGAGTGAAGGACGGAGGTGTACCCGCGTTGCGGAGTTGCGGACAACAAAGCGGGTTTCCCTACGATTTCCCCTTGCTGCTACTTCCAACCACCTCCCTACTTCTAATTCTTTCATATCTAACACCGAACGTGTTTCGCATTCCATTCGAAAGCTTACTTGGTAACGGAATTTTTGGGAATCATTCATTTCTTTTCAAAGGAAAAATATGTGGAAAATCGTTGCTCGTCAAAACTACACATCCCACAGTGCTTCATGAAAGACTAAAACACTCTAAGACAGCTTGGCCTTCTGCTTGAAAGCAAGCAACAGACCACTGGTGGAGCTGTCGTGGTCAGCACCCTCGCCCTTGGTCTCGAGCTCCCTCTGGATGTTCTTCGCAAGGGCCTTGCCCAACTCGACACCCCACTGGTCGAACGAGTTGATGTTCCAAATGGCACCCTCGGTGAAGGTGACGTGCTCGTAGTAAGTGATCAGAGCACCCAGGGTAGAGGGAGTAATCTTCTGAGCCAAAATAGAGGTGGTGGGACGGTTACCCAGGAAAGTCTTGTGAGCAACAAGCTCCTCGGCAGTGCCCTCGGCCTTGACCTGAGCAGGGGTCTTTCCAACCATCAGAGCCTCGGATTGAGCGAGGAAGTTAGCAGCCAGCATACGCTGGTGCTTGCCACCCTCGACGGGGTTGTGCGACTCAGCCGCCATCAAGAAATCGGCCGGGATGAGCTTGGTGCCTTGGTGCAGAAGCTGGAAGAAGCTGTGCTGCGCGTTGGTGGCAGGCTCACCGAACAAGATAGGTCCAGTGGTATACTTGACGTATTCACCGGTGCGAGTGATGGCCTTTCCGTTGCTCTCCATGGACAGCTGCTGCAGGTAGGCGGGGAAGCGGTGCAGGTACTGGTCGAAGGGAGCGACCAGGTGGGTTTGAGCACCGAAGAAGTCGCTGTACCAAACGCTCAGCAGACCACCGAGAACGGGAATGTTCTTCTCGAGCGGTGTTTCCCGGAAGTGCTTGTCCATGGCCTGGGCACCAGCCAGGAACTGGTGGAAGTTGTCGTAACCGATGTACAGAGCGACAGACAAGCCAATGGCACTCCATACGGAGTAACGTCCGCCCACCCACGACTCGAATCCGAACATGTTCTTGGCATCAATGCCAAACTTGGTGACCTCGGGCTCGTTGGTCGACAGAGCCACGAAGTGCTTAGCAATGTGTGAATCATCCTTGGCAGACTCGAGGAACCAAGCCTTGGCAGTGTTGGAATTGGTAATGGTCTCTGCGGTAGTGAAGGTCTTGGAGGCAATCAGGAAAAGGGTGGTCTCCGGGTCAGAGTGCTTGAGCGCTTCAGCGATGTGTGTGCCGTCGATGTTGGAGACGAAGTGGAGCTTAATGTCGGGGTGGCCGTAAGGCTTGAGAGCCTCGGTGACCATTACAGGGCCGCTAGGTGCAGATGTCAGCTACAATTCCTGCTTAACCAAGGACGAGAAAGCTTACAGATCGGAACCACCGATACCAATGTTGACGATGGTGTTGATCCTCTTGCCGGTGTAACCCTTCCACTCGCCGCTGCGGACCTGCTCGGAGAACTCCTTCATGTGCTCCAGCACGGAGTTGACCTCCTCGACGACGCTCTTTCCGTCGACCTGCATGGGCTCATTGGCAACATTGCGCAGAGCAGCGTGGTAGACAGCACGGTCCTCGGTGAAGTTGATGTGATCACCACGGAACATGGCATCACGGAGCTCCTCGACATTGGCCTCCTTAGCGAGTTGGACCAGAAGAGAAACAGTCTCCTGGGTAAGGAAGTTCTTGGAGAAATCGAAGAGGATCTCTGTGTTGTCTACGGTGTTGGTGAACTTATGGCTGAAGTTCTGGAAACGCTTTGGGTCCTTCTGGAACTGATCCTTAAGAACTAGGTTACGTCCCAAGGTGGTGTGGTGCTCCTGGAGCTCCTTCCAGGCGGGAAGGTCGCTGGTCTGCGAAAAGCCGGGCATGATGACGATGAGGGGTTCTATAGACAAGAGGGTCAGTGCGGGGCAAGTGAAATATGAAGGTAATGTCCAAGTATGTCAGGTTTATGATATAGAATGAAACTTATAAACATACATTGAAAGTAGAGTGGATGATAGAGAGGAATGAAGAAACCAAGGAAAGGCAGGAAAACTAATGGCGTCAGTCGCATCCGGCGCGTTGGGGTCCGAGGGGGTCGTGGGGCAACATCATCATTACCGCATTCGGCTGTTATTTCACTTGTTTTCTTTATTAAAGAGGTTTTGGTTGTTTGACTTGTTTTTATCTAGTTTGCTGCTGGAATTATTCTTCTTAGTACTGCTATTATCCTTCTCATTGGAGCCTTTCACCTAAAACCTCTCCTTTTGTTCTCCGCAGGTACTGAAAATGTATACGGAGTACCCGGTATACCAATTCGGACACCTGTAATTTCGTACTCCATAGGCTATTGCTTTTACTCTTCTGGGACCAATTCGATTCCAGCGCGTTTAATTGTATAGCCGGGCATTGGAAATTGAACGGCTATAGCTTTTTTGTAGCTAAAACAGTCCTATTCTCAAGGAAACTAATGTGTTACTCTTGATAAGATGATACTAGTTACTACTGCAAGTCTACTCCGTATACTCCGTATGCATTGCAATATACCTTCCAACCCTCCAAGGGCCGGATGCATGGGAATTTCCAATGCTCTCTGTATTGTTTTGAGGGCTAATAGAACCTGTTCATAGAGGATATGCAAAAAGTACTCCTACAAGACATAACATGAATAGATTCGCTGGACGGCTAAACATGGAACGTGCACGGGCCAATAGAAAATTCACCGCCCATGTCACCGCCCGAGCTTTTTTGTTGGCAGCTGATAGTTATCGGTTTGAATTGCGCCTTGATCAACCTCACTTTCTTACAGGTGATACGACTGGCTTGCATCATGTACAATCCTTACCAAGGTGAGTGCTATCTTCTCTTTGACCTTGATAAAGGTCTTGATGCTTCGGAAAACCTAAAACTAACTCTTACCTAGCTCCGGGTCTTTATGGACGCGCGCCTGACTACGGTGCCTATGGTGCGCCTCCGGGCATGGGTGAGTTCACTCCTTTCGCGCATTAATGTTATTAACAATATATACTGACCAGTCTCAGCCCCTCCTCCAGGAATGGCTGCTCCAGGCACTGCTGCCCCCCTCGGCATGCAGCAAGCAAATATCCAGCCTGGTCGTCCAGGAAGCTTCCCGCCCAACTTCCAACCGCCTATGAATATGCCAAACATCAATTTCTCTGCGCCGGTGATTCGCTTGGGTACTTCGGGCCCGAACAAGCCTGCAGCTCAGGAGAATGGTCGCGAACGGGGACCCGATGCTCCTGGGCGCCGCGGTGGTCTGGGGTCGATGGGAATGGATACCCAGCGCCATCATGGTCGCGAGACCATGATGCAGCTCCAGCCACCTACACGCGACGAGGTCGTGCGCACCATTTTTATCGGTGGGATTACAGAGGGCGCAGGCGGTGATGATGGCATTGAGCGCATTCTACGATCTACTGGTATCTTGCGTCGCTGGATTCGCGCGACAGATGCTGATGACAAACCTTGCCGGTTTGGCTTTGCCGAGTATGATGACCCGGAGAGTCTTGAGATTGCGGTTGAAACCCTGAAGGACGTGGAAGTCCCGGTCAAGATACAGGTACCCCTCGCCGAAGGCGATGAGGAACAAAAAGTCGAAAAGAGCAAGCTTCTAGTGCGTTAAAATTCCCTCCCTATCCGCAAATCTGACTTCTAACTTGTCTACTAGGTCGTCGTCGACGAAGGTACCCTCACCTACCTAGAGCAATTCGAGTCTAGCCGAGCCGAACAAGACCCCGAGGAACGCCAGGCACGTTTCACCGCTGCGCGCAACAATCTGAACAAAGTCTTGACAAGCCTCTTCCATCCCACAGCCCCGCTGACAAAGGAGGAGATATCGGCCCTTGATCGGGAAGGCGACACGGAAATGAAGGACGCCGAGCCTGCAAAGGATGGGGAAGTGGTCACTATTCCCATCACCATTGAAGATGAGCTGGCCGATATCCCCCCAGAAATGCGCGCCAATGTGGCCAAGGAGATTTCGGCTTTCCGTGAACGAAGCACCCGCCGCGACATCGAGCGTATGAAACGCGAGGAAGAGATCGAGTCAATGGAGCGTGCACGCAACTCTGGCTCTCGGATCAATCGACTTGTTTCGCCCCCGGCATCCGCTCCTAGTGGCCCTGCTGCCGGTATCAACGGTATTCCCTTGGGCCCACGGGATCGCAATGTGATGAACGCACCTTCTGGTCCGAGGGCATTCGGTGTGCAGATTCCTAAGGATTATCAGAAGGGAGTTGCTTTTGTCAATGCCGATGCCCTCAACGGTGACGACAACTCGGATGCTAGCGACGAGGAAATTGAACGCCGCCGACAGGATCGGCTCAAGGCTGAACAAGAGAAGGAATTCTCAGACCTGGAGCGCCGCTGGCTTGGCCGTGAACGCAGCCGAACCGCAGCCCTGGAGCGAGAGAAGAAGCGTGAGGATGAGGAAGACGGAAAGTTGCAAGCTGCGCACGATGAGATGGAAGCACGACTTAACGCCTGGAACGATGATGTCGAGGACACCCGGAAGGCAGTCGATTACTACGCAGATCGCGGTACCTGGCTCCGGACCCGTGCAGCCTTCCGTTCTCGTGAGGCCCATGTTGACGATGCCGATCGCGCCGCTGAGGATCGCGAACGTGTGCAATCCGCCAAGCAGCAGGAGCAGGCTCGCGGCATGGCCGACGACTTCCTCGCTCGCCAGGCCAAGGAGCTCGAGACACGTCCCCAGGAGGCACCGCGCGAACCCCAGCGCTTCAAGCTCTCTCTTGGAGCTGCCGCGCAGAAGGCCCAGGCCGCAACCAGCCGGCGCGCAGTGGCCGATGTGGAAGGTCTGCTGGAGGACGAGGAAGAGCCTGAGACAACAACCCGTCGGCCACTCATTCCGATCAAATTCGACTCGGCGGCCGAAGCTGCAGGTCTCACTGACGAAGAACGTGCTCAGGCGGCCCGTCAACTCGCAGCAGAGATTCCGGCTGAGAAGGAAGGCCTGTGGAACTGGGCAATCAAGTGGGAATTTGTGGACGATGCTATCATCACCGACCAACTCAAGCCTTTCGTTGAGAAGAAGATCGTCGAATATCTTGGTGTACAGGAGCAAATGCTTGTAGATGTGGTGGAGGAACATGTGCGGAAGCATGGATCGCCCCAGGAGTTGGTGGAGCAGCTGGCAGAAGTGAGTATTTACCCCTTGGTCTTCTTCTTGACACAATTTACTGACCTCAATCCCCTATCTATAGGCATTGGACGAAGAGGCTGAAGTCCTCGTTCGCAAGCTTTGGCGCATGATCATTTTCTGTTCCGAGAGCGAGAAACGAGGCCTGTCCTTGTAGGTTGCACATGAACGACAGGTGTGCCTGATGTTTCCGGGCTTCACTGAGATACGAAATACAACATGTACACAAAGGAATAGCTAGTGGTTGCATGTACAATGCCAAATTTTTTGAAATCTCATACTCTGGGGGTTTTCAACAGGATCTGGTCTAGTCTGCAGGTAAACAAGCTCCCACGTAGCTTGGGGTAAGTCACGGAGCAGCTCCGAGTATATATCTGGGCTCTGATTGGTGGAATGACATATTTTCCCGGCATTTACAATTTTCCACCAATAAGATCGGGTCTGCTGCAAATGACTAGGGAGGAGAGAGGGGTGCGGGATAAACTGGAGATGGCGCGGGGGAAGATTGTTGCTGTATATACGGAGTAGGATCTCGATGGGCTTTTGTAATCTCTTCTCGGTGATATTCTTCGTCTCTTACTCTTCCTTGTGCATCTTTGAGCTGCCAAAAAAGGGTAGAACCGACTTTCGATTCTATACCCCGGATATATACACCCCGCATTTCAGGATTAACCACTGTGTTTCTCTAGCACCGACCTGCGCCAGCAATATTTCAAGCCATTGACAGAAGTAAAGCCTATTTCTATCACCACAAGTAATAGCCATCCACAATGGTTAAAATCACTGGCTTCACCACACGGGACGTGAGGTTCCCGGTACGTCAATCTTGCAGTTCCATATACCCAATGCACTCAATACTGACAAGCCCACCATAGACCTCGCTTGATAAGACCGGGTCAGATGCGATGAACGCAGCAGGCGACTACTCTTCCGCCTACTGCATCATCACCACAGACTCAGAACACTCCGGACATGGCATGGTACGTCACACCATATCACCAACTCACAGCAATCCAATTAACCCAACACCTGCAGACCTTCACAATCGGCCGCGGTAACGAAATTGTCTGCGCAGCAATCTCCCTGCTCGCCCCAATGGTCGTTGGCAAAGATCTAGACGAGTTGACCACAGACTGGGGCAAGACCTGGCGGTACCTCGTCTCCGACAGCCAGCTGCGCTGGATCGGCCCCGAAAAGGGCGTGATTCACCTCGCTCTCGGCGCTGTTGTCAATGCACTCTGGGATCTGTGGGCCAAGACCCTCGGTAAGCCCGTTTGGCGTATTGTTGCGGACATGACGCCTGAGGAGTTCGTGCGTTGCATTGATTTCCGCTATATCACTGATGCCATCACACCCGAAGAGGCTATCAGTCTGCTCAAGGAGGTTGAGTCGGGGAAGCAGGAGCGTATCAAGGAGGCAGAGGCTAGCCAGGCTGTCCCTGCTTACACTACCAGTGCCGGGTGGTTGGGATACAGCAAGGATAAGCTGAAGGTGTTGTTGGATCAGAGTGTTGAGCAGGGATACAAGCATTTCAAGCTTAAGGTTGGGGCCGATTTGGAAGATGACAAGACCCGCTTGCGTATTGCACGGGAAGCTATTGGGTATGATAAGGGTAATATTTTGATGGTTGATGCCAACCAGGTACGCTATCACTACCGATTCCGTTTCACTTTCGAGTCAGACTGACACTGGGCACATGAATAGGTCTGGTCCGTCCCCGAAGCAATCACCTGGATGCAAGAGCTTGCAGAGTTCAAGCCCTGGTTCATAGAAGAGCCCACCTCCCCCGATGACATTCTCGGCCACGCTGCCATCCGCAAGGCTCTGGCCAACACCCCCTACGGCCCCGTAGGCGTCGCCACAGGCGAGATGTGCCAGAACCGCGTGATCTTCAAGCAGCTGCTGCAAGCCAATGCCTTGACTGTCCTGCAGCCCGACGCCTGCCGTGTCGGTGGTGTGAACGAGGTCCTGGCTATTCTCCTGCTGGCACGCAAGTTCGGCGTGCCTATCGTGCCGCACTCGGGTGGTGTCGGTCTGCCGGAGTACACACAGCACCTGAGCACGATCGACTATGTTGTCGTTACCGGGAAGAAGAGCGTTCTCGAGTATGTGGATCACCTCCATGAGCACTTCGTCCACCCATCTAGCGTTAAGGATGGTTACTATGCCACCCCGTTGGAGCCTGGGTACAGTGTGGAGATGAAGGCTGAAAGTATGGATGCGTTTGAGTACCCTGGTCAGGAAGGGAAGAGTTGGTGGAGATCCGAGGAGGCTAAGAGCATTATTTATGGGCCCAGGGTTGTATAGATTTGGTAATGGCGAGTGCTGTTGCTCTAGACGATCATGTGTTTATGTATATCATGTTAATAGCTTTCAAAAATAGGTTTCAATATAGTACATACTCACTCGGTTCAGATTGGCTGTGGATATATATAGAGGGCTGTCTCCCTAGACATGTTCTCAGGCGAGACTTGAAGATAGAGCTTGCGCAACTTGGTCAACAGATGTGGATCCCCAGGATCAATTCGACTTTTTAAGTAAATTTGGGATGACTAGCGCATTGAAGTTAGAATCCCATGAAACTATGATACATTTATTTTACAGGTCATCATAAGTGCCTGGATGAACGGCCAGTGGCTCGGTTTTAGAAAATATAAGGGAAGCGCCAAGAACAAAAGTCCAGAGGCTGTGGATGTTCAAATGCTCATCGGAGTGAAGGCGTAGAACCTATGTAGTGCGGGGGTGAGGGTATAATGAGAAGTTAGCATCATCGCCAGATCAGCGCCACTGAATACCGAAAAGTTTCAAGGCGCCAGCCACATTAGGCTTCTCTGAGGCTTGCTCGAGGATTATGCGAGAATGCCCTTTCACATCCAACGCGAGAAGCTGGTACTCAAATTTGCTCTTATCCAAAGGTTTCATCATGTGTACGATGACCACGCCGGAGTTGAGAGGACCCTCGACCTGGAAATCACGGTTAGTACACTCATCTGAGATTGACCGGAAAGGGTATCATACATGGAAATGCATGCGAAGGTGCTCACGACCCAATCGATCCTTTTCAGCTGATGATCTAGTCAATTGTCAGCATCTCGGCTCTCTCGCATTATGTA
This sequence comes from Penicillium roqueforti, assembly GCF_015533775.1. Classification (NCBI taxonomy): domain Eukaryota; kingdom Fungi; phylum Ascomycota; class Eurotiomycetes; order Eurotiales; family Aspergillaceae; genus Penicillium; species Penicillium roqueforti. Next base: position 224,813 of record NW_024067598.1, read on the forward strand.
CAAACCCTAGAACCTACGCGAGAGGCTTGTTCCGTGCCCACCGGCTCGTGGTCTCCTCGCCATATGCCTTGATCTCTCTTCGGTCACCGAGCAATTTTATACACTCGGGGTCATCTTTAATGCGCGCTACCGCTGTTTCAAATTGCGCCGTCTTGCTGTTTGGCGACAAAACCTCGAGATAGAAAAGTGTGAAGACTCCGCCCTAACCAGATCATAGAGTCAGCAACTATTCGCCAAAGCCTCGTGAATGAATGTAGTTCATACCGTCAGTACTGCTCCAGCCAACACGATAACGAAGTTGAAGGATTGCTGTGTTGCCCGCGCAACCTTCTCTCCTCGACTCAAATCGCCCCACTGAACTCTCCCATCGTCGGACAAGATTGTAATGCTTTTTTTCCTTGAAGAAGTAGTTTGAGGCCCGCTACCTATGTTGCTCTGCGTGGCGTAGAGCCGGGCGATCTGTGTCTGTATGCGGGGAGAGGGCCGGAGGAGAAGATATGCCGGCGATAGTCCGGGAAGAGTGCGCAGCTGAAGAGAATTCATTGTGAAGGTCAAAACCGAGCGTCCTGGAACAAGTTGGAGTATCTGAGTCGAATACCGGACTCGACCGTCTTCCAACCCCGAAAGGTTCCAGGTTGCTATCGATCTTCATAATCGGCAGCACGTGCTTACAATACGGTATTACAATACGTCCTATGGCAATGAAGTTCCCAGCCAAATGTGAGGCGTTGTATCGCGATTACACCAGGCACAGGGTCGACAGAGTCCACGTTCGCCGTTCCCGACGGACGCTTTGCTCTTTGCCTTACCTGCTCACATTCTCGCCCAAACCCCCTTTTTCTTTTCTCTTTCACTTTCCCATTGATCTCCCCTCGGTACAATCATGAGTGCCACAAAGGCGCAGTCTCAAAAAATCTTTGAGAAGGCCAAGTTGAAGCCCGCGAACAAGGTGCGCATACCCCCACCCCGTACTGTATGATTGTGGCACTCGATTCTGATGTTTTTGCTTTTCAGGTATGCTTCGACTGCGGCTCTAAGAACCCGACATGGTCTTCGGTTCCATTCGGTATCTACTTGTGTCTTGATTGTTCGGCTCACCACCGTAATCTCGGTGTGCACATCTCCTTTGTCCGATCAACAAACCTCGACCGTACGTACTGCCGCACAATTTCTACACATGCCAAGTATTCCGGTGGCTCAACGCTGACATTTCTATAGAGTGGCAATGGGAGCAACTACGGGTGATGAAGGTCGGTGGAAACGAATCTGCGACCAAGTATTTCCAATCGCACGGGGGTTCCGCTGCGCTGGCGAGCAAGGACACCAAGGTCAAATACACGTGCAATGCGGCTGTCAAGTATAAGGAGGAACTCAAAAGGCGCGCTGCGCTAGATGCGCAACAGTCAGTGGATCTACACCCGGAACTGGCACGACTACGTGCTAACTAGTGTTATTGCTATATTTAGGTACCCCGGCGAAGTCATCATCACAGATCTCCCCGCCGGCACCCCCTCAGATGACTCGAACACCCCTGCTGGTGACGGCGACGATGATTTCTTTTCCTCCTGGGACAAGCCCTCGATCAAGCGTCCGAGCAACCCCCCTTCGCGCACCAGTACGCCCCCCGTCGTCAGCCGGAACGGATCCCCTTTCCTGAACGCTGGTGCAAACGGAAACGGAGCCCGCTCGAAATCTCCCTTGTCTGCTTCGGAGGAAAAGAGCGCTTCTCCCGCGCCGGCTGCTATCCGGCACACCAGCGTTAGTCGGAAGACCTCTACAGCTAGCTCTGCAAAGAAGAGTAGTGTCCTCGGTGCCAAGAAGGCACCCAAGCTCGGAGCTAAGAAAATTGCCGCCGCGGATATTATTGATTTCGACGAGGCAGAGCGCAAGGCCAAGGAAGAGGCCGAGCGTATTGAAAAGCTTGGCTACGACCCCGAGGCTGAGCAGGCGGAAGACGAGGCCAAGAAGGCTGCAACTGCTGCCGCCGCTGTTCCGATCGCCTCTCCTGTTCCAGTCAGCCCTGCTGGCATGTCCAATGACCGAAACTCCGGTGATGTGGGGCGACTAGGCATGGGTGTGAGCCGACTTGGCTTTGGCCAAGTGTCGAAGCCCGTTGCCCCCAAGAAGCCAACATTTGGTTCTATTGGCCCTGCTAAGCCCAATCCCGCTGATGGTAAATTTCCTTTCCCTCGTTGATTGTACGTCACATGAAAGATAAGCTGACACTCGACACAGAAGCGGAACTCAGCCAGACCAAAACTCGATTTGGCACTCAGAAGGGTATCTCGTCCGATGAATTCTTCGGACGGGAGCGATTCGACCCCGCTGCCCAGTCGGAGGCCAAGGAACGTCTCCGCCAATTCGATAGCGCTACATCCATTTCCAGCAACTCCTACTTCGGCCGGCCCGAGGATGAGGTCAATTCGCTTGACGATGGCTATGGTGATATGGAGGTTGCTGCTAAAGACTTCATCCGCCGCTTTGGTATCACGGCTGGAGATGATCTTGAGAACCTGTCGCATCTTGTGGGCGAAGGTGCAACTAAGCTACAAGGTGAGCAAGTCTCTGTTTGGGCATGGACCCACGTTTTGCTGACTGAATATCGCCAGGTGCTATCCGCAGCTATTTGAACAACTAGGCTAGCTGCCCATCACCGGATATTACGCCTTTTATCACTCCAAGTACCTTAGCAAGCAACATTGTTCCCTATCCCCGGTTCCGTCATCTTCCTACGCGACGTATATTGTGTCTCCCCTGTCCATCTCGCCCTTTGACAATATTTCTTTACTTGGAAAAACATTGCGATCAGCAGTCGGCCAAAAACTTGGGTTTCATATCATTCTGGTTTGCGATCTGGCGATTATTTTGTCTTCTCCCTTGCTTTTTCGCATTCCTACACAGCAACATGGAATGATCGAAGGGACCCTTTATTTTATTTTGCTCATTTCGTTGATATGGTTTAGGATAATCGAGAAATTCATGGTTTGATATTATTGATAGACAAGAATTTTTGACAAAAAGTCCCGCACCGCCCATAACTCCATGATGAATGAAGATAACACAGTAAGTAGTACATCACAGTACAAGTCACATCCAAGTGTTGAATACAAAAAAGGCCCTATATATAAAAAAGCCGGGCAAGGCTATACAGTAGCAAGTACGACCTCAATCAACGCGATAAATCGCATCGGCAACCTTCGCCACCTGCCACATCTCATGGACATCATGAACACGAACAATGTCCGCGCCACCAGCCACGCTAGCAGAGACAGTAGCAGCGGTACCCCAAACGCGCTCCCGCGGCGTCTTGACCCCAGTAAGATGGCCAATAAATCTCTTCCGACTAGGCCCCATCAACCAAGGGAAGCACTCGAGCCCCGGCATCGCCCGCAGCCTAGGCAGGTCCCGCAATATCTCCAGATCATGCTCCTGAATCTTCGCAAAGCCAAGACCCGGATCGAGGATGATGCGCCAGCGCCGGATCCCCGCGTCTTCGGCAGCCGCAATGCGCGCGCCCAGCTCAGCAGCTACTTCCGGGATAACGCCGGTCGGGTACTCGTGTAGGGTCGTCATCGTTTGCGGCGTACCGCGCATGTGCATCAGGATCACGGACTTACCGATCCGCGCTACTGTTGGTAGCATTTCTGGGTCGAGGAGGCCGGCTGAAATGTCGTTGATGATGTCTGCGCCGGCGGCGCAGGCGGCTTCTGCTACGCTGGCGCGGTAGGTGTCGATGCTGATGGCGATGTTGGCGGCTTCTGGAATGGCGGTTCGGATGTGCTTGATTGCTGGCACTACGCGGGCGATCTCTTCGGCGGCGCCGACTGGTTTTGAGCCTGGGCGGGTGCTCTCACCGCCGATGTCGATTATTGTTGCGCCGGAGGCGATGAAGTTGCGTACTGTTTCTGTTATGTAGTTTAGGTCGGTTGGGGAGTGCTTGCCGCCGTCGGAGAAGGAGTCTGGCGTTAGATTGAGGATTGCCATGACGTGGGTGCTGCGCTTGGGATCCGTTGCGCGCAAGGATGGGAATAGTGGTGAGATTGGGGTTGTCGACATTGGTGTTGGATCTGGCGGCGAGAGAGCCTTCAGATGGGTGCTGTATGTTTGCGTGTCCTTTCCTGGTAGTGGAGGGTATTCATTTGGGATTAATCTAAATTCAGATGGTTAGTTTTGCTTATTGTGTCGGTATAGCATATATAAAGCCATTGGGAGCGTACTGGCTAAGAGGTCGCAATACAAAGTCTCGCTCAAGCATCAGATTGTGTGGGATGTTGAGACGCTCATGACAGACGATCTCCTCATCATATAGTAGGATATCCAGATCAATAGAGCGTGGACCTTTGTCGATGAGCTTCTTTCTGCCCATCGCAATCTCAATAGATTGAATAGTGTCCAAAAGATCCAAAGGTGCAAGGGTTGTTTCCACCTGATAGAAATTAACAATGGGCTACCAGTTTGGACATTACTTTCGCTAACATACCTCGCATACACCATTGATGAAGGTATCTTGATCAAGCACATACATCGGTGCGGTTTCGAACAATGAACTTGTCCTTTTCACTTTGATACCAACTCGGTCCATTTCAAGACAAGCCTGCTCAATCATTTCTACTCGGTCTCCGACATTGCTTCCTAGGGCAATAAAAGCCCGGTGGATGTCTGGACTGGGAAACTTCAAATTCATCCTGGAGTCAACTGCTTGCGCAGTGGATAAATTCCTCACAGGCGGGGTCAAATGCAACGACGTTATTGAACGTCGTGATAGACCATTTCTAGTGAGAATTCCCGATGCCAATTGGGCTGTATATACCGATTGAGATTGAGAAGTTGACCCTATTGAATATTAGTGTTGCAATAAAGTAGAGACATGGCAAATAAAAAAAATTTGCGGGGACAGGCATATTTCCCCATTGGGACGATACGCCGATAAGCGTGCGAGGGGCTTTTAAGAAGTAGCTAGCCACATACCCAGGCTCTGCGGTGAGGGTTTTCTGTTACTATAAGATGTCGTCAGATTCGCCACAGTTAATTGGTTATTTGGGGCTTTACCCTGTATGCAACGGTCTATGACCACTCCTGGCCGGACCTGCAGCCAATGGCGAAAGTCTTAGCGACCTCCCAATTTGCCGTGTATGAGGAAGAAGAGATGCCAATGGAGGGGCTCTCTGGATTACCCTGGCATTCATGCTGATTTGAAAAGGAACGTAGCAATACAAATAATGTAGGCAAGGGCTTTGAGTCAATTCTGGTAAGTTTCACGTGGTTCGCCTTCTTCTTGGCGTTGACGCCGTGACGCTTTGACGTCTGGATGCCTTGGTGCCTTAATACCTATACAACATTTCTGATTCTCCGAAGTAGATAGCTAGCTAGGTGGCTTTCGTGGCATATATAATGCGAATTACGCTCATTCCTCACCGTGAACATCACCCATGAATATCAATTGATCGAAATATCTAGTTTAAGTCCTGCTTGATGATGTCCGCCGCCTTCTCAGCAACCGCATACACAGTCGCCTGGATATTACCTCTCGGCTCCAAGGGGAAAATACTAGCATCGACAACGCGGATATTAGCCGAGCCGTACACTTTCAGGTGGGAATCCACAACACCGCCATCTTCTTGTGGCATCATCGCACAGCTACCGCTGACATGGAACATAGACAAGACGAGCTCTGTGCACAGCTCCTTTGCTTTCTCAAGATCCGTCAGAGGCTCCGGTGTGTGGAGGCGTTCGCCACCTTTCTTCAGTAGCGATGTCATTGGCTCCGTCTCAGCAATCTTATCCATCCACATACTATGCCTAGCATGCAACTCCAGATCAACCGGGTGACGGAGAGTTCCATGATCAATGAGAGGAGCAGCCTTGGGGTCAGAAGATTGGATATGGACGGACCCTCGTGATAGAGGGTAGCTAAGCAGAGAAACAAGAGTAATAAAGAAACCCGGGTGCCCGAGACCGAAAAGACGTTTGGGGGATTCTCCTTCCCGGGGCAAAAGCTGGAATGGCGCTAGAATAAATTGAGCATTAGGTTCGTCGGGATTCTGGAGTAGGGTGCGTAATGCTTCATATTGCTTCTTGTGTGTCCGCGAGATGTCGGGACTGTCTATCGAAGCTTGCAGCTTCTGTAGCAATTGAGTCCGCTCGTCTTCGGGGGTATCTACAAGTGGCATGAATGCAGAGACCAGGGGCACCATGCCAAGGGGTCCGGAGCCATCCTTCTGATAAGCGGCCATGGCAGCACCCGCAACGGCAGGGTCCCGAGCCATGTCGCCTGACGGCATACCGTCTGCGACTTCATATCCGAACGAGACAATACCGTGGTCTTGCATGTTCTCGCCAACACCGGGGTTGTTGATTATTGTCGGGATCCCGTAGGACTGGAGGAGGCTTTCATCTCCAACACCAGATAGCTCGAGAATTTGAGAGGATTGGGTTGTTCCGGCAGCAAGAATGACTTCTTTCGCGACTGACACGGTGTACACGTTTGAGTCTTTGCTAAACAAGACACCAGTAGCAATGGCATCACCACCGTTGCTTCCCTTCTCTATGACAATCTTTTCAACCCAGGCTCCAGTTACAACGCGGAGATTCGACCGAGCTTGCACCTCCGGCCCCAGATATGCAGCTGCAGAATGACTTCTGGTGTGTGTGGCGGGATCAATAGAACCGGGGTTCACGAAGGGACCGGTACCGGCGCCATTGATCGGGTCATCGGCCTGCGGGTACCCAAGATTTTTGAAGGTGTCCATCCATGCCGCATGGTAAGGCATGTACTGATCTCCAAATGAGACTTGAACAGGACCCGTGCTACCTTGATCCTGCTGGTCATATTTCATCCCCTTGAAGAACTCACGGTTGTCATCTGATGGGGGTGCTGCTGTATGAAACTTGCGAATATATGGGGCTAGGCCATCCCATCCCCAGCCGGGGTTGCCCAATGTTTCCCAGGCATTCAACCCGGAACGAGAGGGATAGATGACCATTCCCATATTGATTGCTGAGGAGCCTCCTAAAGTGCGACCTTTGCTGCCTAAGAGCTTACGGCCATTGAGTTGTTCCTATGTTACATGGATAAGGCTAATGGCAAACTTTATGGGGATTGAGTGAATAATAGTGTACCTGGGGACACGATCGAAAATTCCAATCAAAGTCCTCGTCTTCAAGTGTCGCCGGCCCTAAGCCGGGAATGATGATTCGAGGGTCATTGAGACGGTTTGTTCCGGCTTCCAGGACGAGGACGCGGATATTGGGATTTTCAGTGAGTCGATTGGCGACCACGAGGCCAGCAGTACCTCCTCCAATAATCACAAAGTCATAAGATGCGTTCTCAAGACCTGCCGAGGACTCGGTGTCGAAAGTTGCCATGGTCAGTTATGTAATGTAAGTGAAGCAAGATCTGAATGAGAGAAATACATCTAGAAATGAGATGTATTTGGGGATTGCTCTTAGGAGGGGTAGACGGATTGGGGGGCTCTCAATTGAGTGGCGTCCAACTGTTTTACCTTCATTGGAAAAAAATGTATTTCGTAGTACGTACGTACATGTGACGCTGATAGCTCAGGGGAAGTAATGTGATGTATTGTACTATGGACAGCAGCTGGTTAAGGTAGCTACTACATGGTCACGTACGCCCACGTAAGAGCAACAGTACAATACAATCAACGAAGCCCCTGAATCTCTTGTCGAAATGCGCCCCAAGCTAACAGAATCCAACCAATCTAATCGGAGACTTATGTTGTATCGTAGCAACGGGATGGGCCGCGCTATGCCGAACGGGAGCAGTGCAGACCGAGCTAGAGCTAGCCTGCATGTGAAACAGAGGCATTGTATTGCAATTGACGGGATATATTTGCCAAGCCTCGGTAAGAAGACAACATCCCTGTCCTTTCGGGATGAAACGTGCGGGGATGAAAGGCTAGGCCTAGGTAGTGCATATTTTGCTGAATTTTCTCCACCGGCCTTGTCCAAAATATCAAATCTCGGATTGGTATGAATGTGATATTTGACACATATGTACGGAGTGTACCTCACCCATTTCGATGAGGTTTTTCTTCCCCAACTTCCGGCCAAGGCTGGGCTCGGGCGGGGGCCGGTGCGGGCTCGTCTCCACTTTCCTCCCGAACGGGATTGGTTCCACCGAGCCGATACGCTAGCCGAAAATAGGTTAGCGTGTGTATTAGGTCCGGGCATAATTTACAGCGTATCACTACTAAGCCACAATAAAAACGGCCTAGAGAGGGTCATCTGTTCTATTCCTTGTCTGGGGGTACCCAGCAGCCCTGTGGGTTAGCGTAGGCTCGCGTATATTGATTAGGAAAGTGGATCTTGATATTAAATATTTCTTACTCCTCATTTTCTAAATCTTCTAAATCGCCATGCGACGTTGACGGTCCGAGTAACGGTATCAAACTGAAAAGGAAAGCCACAATGGGAAACTATGGACTAAAAGCGGAGGATGGCAGGGAGGTCGTGATTGTGATGCTGGTCTTTGGGGTGATTTCCCTGAGTTCCACGATTCTTCGGATCGTGTCCCGGAGAATGAGAAGCATCAGCTTAGGCTTGGATGATTATTTCATGATTAGTGCGACGGTACGCTCATCAAACAGCCTTTCTAGCGTGGCGTGAGACTGATGAAGCCTGCAGATTTTGGTAATGGCGTGTACTGTGGTTGTAATATTGAGTATGAAACCCGTCGGGGAATGGAACAAGAGACAGCGCTAACGGGTATCTCACGCAGTGGTGACAAAGGGAGGAGTTGGGCTGCATGCAAACATGAGAGATGTCGCCTTTCCAGACATAGAATTCAATCTCAAGGTATGTGAATCACAACCCTTCCAACCGGTGGATGAAGCTCACCACCGCGCGGAAAAGATGATTATCGTCTGCCAGATTCTCTACGCAATTGGCCTCGCGCTTGTCAAAACATCAATGATGATTCTCTATCACAAGCTCTTTGGCACCAAAGCCAGCATGCGGATTGCCATTTATGTCACCGGTACTATCGTGTGGGCGTGGGGACTGAGTATCATCCTCGAATCCTTTCTTATTTGTCACCCCGTCGCCTTTAATTGGAACCCGACGCTACCTAAAGGCGGATGTGGAAATCGTAATGCAGCCTTTGTGGTAGCCGGAGTACTCAACATGGTGACCGATCTCATGGTCATGTTACTTCCAATCCCATATATTTGGAAGCTCCAGCTACCCGTGGGCCGGAAGATTGGTTTATCGGTAGCATTTTCCATAGGACTGTTGTAAGTGGATCCGCGACTGTGCTCTGATCTTGATTGCACGTTCAATGGCTAACCTTTTGAACCACAGTGTCAGCGCAATCAGTATGGTCCGCGTTGACAGTCTCATGCGCATCGATTTCAACGATCTCACATATACCCTTCCCATTCCGTTAATGTGGAGTATCATCGAACAGCAACTCGCCCTCGTCGCGGCCAACCTGCCTCTTCTCCGTAGCGTGTTCTCCGCCGTGCTTCCTGGTAGTTGGCTGGGCTCATCAGCTCGCAGGACTGGGACACCATCGGGGGAGCCCAGTGCGAAGAAGCGCTCGGCGCAGGAATATTCTCTCACGCGCATGGATGCTGGTACTAATCGAAGTGAGGTCACGGCAGACAGCCACAAACATGCGAATCACAATTCCCAGACGAGGTGGAGTGACGATGATGAGCAATCGGATACAGAGTTGGCTGCGAATGCGATGCCACCTGATGGGATCCAGATATGGAAGGCTTTTCGAGTTGACTCGACCAGAGAGAATGTTATTTGATGATAATGATACCAATGACATGTCCCTCGCCACGATAAACACAGTCTAATCATAATGGCCACGAATCATGACGGTTTTGGGGCTATCACAATAATGCCTTTTTTGGCTCGAAACATGAGCCCTTTAATTATGAGGGAGATATCCATGAATACTCTACCATATAAATGAAATGTTTTTCAGATTCTGGTGTCCTTTCAGCCCAGGGCTTGTCTCGTGACTAAGCATGCACCTAGGCGCGTGCATAGCCGCCCTTATAATCCTGACACGACAATATACCAGAAAAAGGAGCTGGTAACAGGGATCGTTGACATTGAGAAAAAGCTTATGAAAATACCATTTGCTTCTGTTGGCAGTGTCTATTTCAAAACGGATCTCCCTCCCCATTCGCAGGGCCAACTATATCAGCCAGGCACATCCGACGAGGACCGAGACTCTGAGACCTACTGTATCGGACCCAATGCCGATTACATGTTTTGGTATGGAAAACGCGCAAATTTTGACTTGGATAGGGGACCATGTATATTTTCTGCTGGAGCAACATGATACATAACGCCAAGCTGAATATCTCATAGGGAGTGACCTACGGCAATATCTTCTTGCAATTGCCAACAAAGAAATCAAGTGGACCGAGCAATTCGGGAAGCCGCTTGAAGCGGCTTTCCACATAACACCGTTTTTCCGGGAGTCAACTCCCACCGAGATTACTTGGTGCTCCTTAGGAAGTACATCGCAATGAAAGATCCCCGAGATATTTTGAATCGACCTACCCTTCGCCATCCTGGTTTGTATACAACCCTTCAATCATCAGACTGATAAAAGCTAAGTACAACAATAGACCTCACTCCCAGCAATGTCTCTGTGTGCCCCGACACATTCAAGGTCACATGCGTCATCGACTGGCAGCATACAGTTATTATCCCATTACTCCTTGCTGCCGGCTATCCGAGGCTATTTGAGAACCCTTCCCCCGAGCCCCAATAGGCTTAGTCCCGCCAAAATATCCAGACGGCTATGATATCATGAGTCCTAATGATAAAGCTCAAGTCGACGAGCTCATCCGGCGGGAATCTCTCTTCTATTTATACCGAGTTTTCAATGGAGGACTAAACAAAGTGCATCTCAGAGCTCTACAGAATCCTTTGATTCTATCACGTCAGCATCTAGTGGATTTTGTGGGCCGGCAATGGTCGGGCAATCTCATGACCTTGCGAGGAGCTTTAATGCGCATGCGTGACATATGGCCCTATGTCCCGGGGAATGACGACAACTTTGAATGTCCTACTACATTTTCAGAGCAGGAATTGAAGAGCAGACCGAGAGAAAGTCAACGTGGGACAACTTGAACATGCTTGTTGACCATTGGCGTGATGAACTAGGGGAGTCTCAGAGGAAGGCTGGGTCCGGAATGACCAGTACGACTATGCTACCAAACGGAACCAGTCCCTCAAAGCAAAATTTTCAGAAGATGGCAGTGCAGACGAGCTTGAGAACATCAAGTGAGGCTGGCCTTTTCAGGACCACGAGTTCTTTCAATCATCGTCGCATAATGCTTTTTTCAGGCTTTGTAGGCGCCTGGCGGTCAAGATAAATGCTATATATGGCAAAACATTCCTCCGAAAAAAAAAGCTGAAGTCCATATTTCTGCATGGCGTAGCCATGTGGCACCTGGCGCTAATCTGCTAGACCTAATTGGTGGCTAGTATATCTATCATCGCATGCAGGATACAGGGCTACATCAAAATCTATCCTCTTCACCAATCGGCCTCATGATCGATCCATCGTTCGTTACCGAGACGCCTGTAGATCTTCTTCAATATGGCGTGCGGTGGGACCATGAGGTGTTGTCACAAAAGAGGAGGGAACAGAGTACCACAAAGACCAGCTGCAGCCGAATGCCGGCAAAATCTATCCTCAATCAAGCTTGGAAGCAATGACGTGACAAGAACGGCGGGACTCGTCAACTAAAGCATTACTTCGTGCGAGACCAAGAAGCCCTCCGAGCCCGCTTAATTGCGCGATTAATCCTGTTTGAAAAGCCCGCCGAATCATAATACAACCTACAGCTTTTCTCGAGAAAGAAGTAAGCGATTTACGCGCCGACGAGAAGTAGAAGCGAAGCGGACTTGGTCGACTAAGCAGGTAACCCACGAATACGGCACCACGAGGATGTGGAATATGTAGGGCTCTAGGGCATAGAAGTGGGACATGTTTAGATGAATTAATCTAATTTGATTAATTAATTAATTGTACTTTAGTTGAGATAAACGCATTTAAATCCAATCAGTCGGGTTGGGTGTGCAGGAAATACGTTGACTAGCTAAGATCGAGGTAAAAAGGGAGCTTAAACGGTCCAAGACAACTACAACATAGATACGCATTTCAACAGCCGACTTATCTTCAGTTAGTTTTGTGTTGTAAAACATCCGATTGGCGTTTCCTCATCGTCTCCTCAGTTGGCGCAATAGCTGCCAGAGCTGCTCTTCAGCACGCAATCACAGTCTCCGGTGACATCTTGATCTTGGCCTATCGCCAACTAGATTTTTCGGCCGATCACCGAGGCTATGTAATTAGTTGGAGTCTGCTATATAAGTTTCTCCAAATCCTGTTTGTTGGGTATACACAAATATGACAGTCCCCCAACAACGGCGGAAATGGTGGAAGGTGCAATGGTTTGCAGACCAGGACACTCCAGAGGAGAGACGGCTCATTACCAAACTCGACTTGCTGATTGTCCCTTATGCGTTCCTCGCATACTGGACTAAATATATTGACCAGGCAAACATAAGTAAGAAATCCTCCGACGGGATATCAAGTATGTTAGGTCAATTCTGACAACAACCAGATAATGCCTACGTCTCCGGCCTCAAAGATGACCTAGGTCTACACGGAAATGAGCTTGTACAGCTGCAAACAATGTATACTATTGGAGCAGTGGTCGGACAACTGCCCTTCATTTTCCTATTTACCAAGCTCCCAATGTCTTGGATGATTCCGTGTATGGATGTTATGTGGGGAATCTTCACGTTGTTGCAGTACCGGGCGAACTCTTATGCAGAGATGGCAGCCTATCGCTTTTTCGTGGGCTGGTTTGAAGTAAGTATAGAGAGGTCTGATTGACTGAATGAGAGTACTGACATTAGCCAGGCGGGTTTCTTCCCGGCAATGCATTACACTTTTGGTAGGCATAACCTAATCTCCTTGTCAGAAGATCCATCACTAATTGACAATAGGTTCATGGTATCGCGGCGATGAAATCGCCCGCCGCGGAGGATTCTTTTACGTCGGCCTGACCTTCGGCACATTAACAGCAAGTCTGATTCAAGCGGGCGCCTCAACTCGACTGGACGGCGTCAATGGACTCGCCGGGTGGCGATGGATGTACATTATCTGCGCAATCATCACCCTCCCTATCGCAATCCTCGGCTACTTCGTCCTCCCCGGATCGCCCGACAGGCCGAACAAATTGGTGTTGAAAGAAAAAGATGTACAGATAGCCAAAGCCCGACTGGCACGAGTGGCGCACGAGACAAAAGAAAGCAGTCTCTCTTGGCGGTCGGTACTAAGGGTCGCCAGTAACTGGAAGTTCTGGGCTCTACTTTTACTGGATGTGCTTTTCTGGAATGGGTCTATAAATACCACTGCCGGTGGATACCAGCTGTGGCTCAAGAGCCTGGACCGATACCCTACCGGCCGCTTGAATGAGCTAGCTGCTATTTCCCCTGGCTTGGGTATCTTTTACACGCTCTTCATTTGCTTCTCGTCGGATCTATTCTTTGGACCTGCTTGGGCGATTACAGTGTCCCATATATGGAACATTATCGGACTGATCATTCTTGTTGTCTGGGACGTCTCTGAGTCGACGCTATGGTTCGCGTTCCTGACTACTTACTCTGCTGTTGCCATGTCGAGCGTTCTTTACGGTTGGGTTAACAGTCAGCTACGAGCTTCTCCGGTTGAACGCGCCCTAACTCTCATCATCATCAATACCGTCTCCCAGTCAACCACAGCATGGACTCCTCTTTTGGTTTTCAAGACCGTTGAGGCGCCGCGATTCACCAAGGGATACTCATTTGTCCTCGGAAATGCCATCTGCTTGATTTTGCTCGCCCATGTGATCCAATTCTTTATTTCACGAGAAGAGTAAGTCATCCCCCTAATAACCAAGTCAAGGATCTCTAATAAATTTGTTACAGGAAGCTTAAATCGAGTCGGGGGAGCGTATCCGGTTCAGAAAGCGCAGATGTTTCGAGCTATCTCGAGGCCAATGTTCAAAGCGAGGGTGTACAGGGGAAAGTTGATACACAGTCATAATGCAGCACTTGATAGCATTCATAAATAGACTTTAGGTAAACATTACGTTGGAACTATACAACTTGATTAGATCACTGTCATGAAAACTTCCTGCCATTGGCGTGAAACCAGACATGATTTTCTGTATAAAAACAGTACGGGATAAACACAAGTCGGCTGTAAAACGCATGAAACAAGATATTAAACGACATCATAAGAAACCCACCGCAGAATTCTCATTCTCATAAAAACGGGGTTGATTTACGTCTCGTTTGCAGAAGTCGATGTTGTGCTTTATGCGTCCTAATTAACATACGCAACTAAACATAGTGGTGTGCCACTGGTGTCATTCAAAAGCTGATAAATGCCAAGAGATATTTAACCCACAGTTCTACCTGAGGCACCAATTATATGCAAACCTTGCAAACTTTTCAGGGGACTTTTTTTCAAGGTCACGTGTACCCCATCTGTAATTTCTAAAGCCATTGATCCAACTCCGAGCTACACCTTATCTCGTGTCACCGCTGGGTTTATTGCCATTCCTAAATCCTCGACGTTTACGACTCTCACGCCTTTCGCATCTGATCTCGTTCCGGTGATCCGCCTTTTCTTCCCAACTTTCCGCCCGTCCGCCTCATTCACACATCATGGATCACACACGCGATCCCTGTCCCTGGGTTGCCCTGAGCGATTTCGGAGGTGCCTTCGCCATGGGTGCCATCGGTGGTGCTGTCTGGCACGGTGTTAAGGGATTCCGCAATAGTCCGTACGGCGAGCGCCGGATAGGTGCGCTCTCAGCAATCAAAGCGCGCGCTCCCGTCCTCGGTGGTAACTTCGGCTGCTGGGGAGGTCTCTTCAGTATTTACGACTGTTCAATTAAGGGTATCCGCAAGAAGGAAGATCCCTATAATGCAATCATTGCTGGTTTCTTTACCGGTGGCTCCCTCGCCATCCGTGGTGGTTTCAAGGCCGCCCGAAACTCCGCTATTATGTGTGCCGTCTTCCTCGCTGTCATCGAGGGTGTCGGTATTGGTTTCCAGCGCATGATGGCCGATAACACAAAGCTCGAGGTATGTGGAATCTTATCGCCTTCGAGTGTGCAATTAGACGTGTCTGCTAACCATGAAAATTATTAGCTTCCTCCCATGCCTCCGTCGGAGCAGAAGGCCCTCGCTTGAATACCCTCCTCTCGGTCCATATCTTCCTTCGATCGTCGTCAAAATATCCTCCTTTCTACCCCTGTCTTCATAAACATCAAGTCTCTCTTCTCAGGCGTTCGGTCGATGTCATTATTCCTATACAACATAGCACAGAGGCTCCCGTTTGGTTCCTACTTTCCCCCTCGCTTTTAATGCCGCTTTCTACGGCTTGTGTCGAAGCATTGTACATTAAACATGGCGAATTCATTCTCATGGATGGTTTTAAGACCGGTGCATGTCTTTTCATGGCAGCGTGCTTAAACCACAAGATTCATAACATTTGTTTTCTTCTTCCTTTAGATAATTTGTGAAATAGACGACCAAAGCCGCGTATCGTACGGGATCCTGCTAATAACTCGTGGACTGAAAGTGTCACAGATAGCAATTCAGAGTCTACATCGGGCAGCTTTCAATCGCTACGATGTAAATCGGATGCCGACTGTATAGCCTATGGGCCTTTCTCGACGATCCGTCTGCCTTTACCCTTAGGAAACCCTCACATAAGGTCACACTTGCCCGAGCAAACTAAGGACCTTCATTGAGACTATTACTGTGGACATACAAGATATTTCATAGTATGTATATCTTTTTCTTTTTTTTTTTTTTTTTTTTATTTAAACCCCACCGGCAGTCCAGAGCTTGCACCACACCCCACTAACCGAACCCCAAAAACACGCGATGGCCACTTCGCACAGTTATAATAC